>NC_072779.1:12054903-12207054 GCF_022539595.1 Amphiprion ocellaris | reverse complement strand
ACATTTTGGACGACATACTAAACTATGACTTTTTTTTCCATATTTTGGACGACATAATAAACTATGACGTTTTTTTCCATATTTTGGATGACATACTAAACTATGACGTTTTATTTCCATATTTTGGATGACATACTAAACTATGACGTTTTTGTGACATTTTGGATGACATACTAAACTGTGATGTTTTTTCCACATTGTGGACGACATAAACTATGATGTTTTTGTGACATTTTGGACAACATACTAAAACATGACGTTTTTTTCCATATTTTGGACGACACACTAAACTGATGTTTTTGTGACATTTTGGACGACATACTAAACAATGATGTTTTTGTGACATTTTGGACGACATACTAAACTATGACTTTTTTTCCCATATTTTCGAGGACATACAGAACTATGATGTTTTTGTGACATTCTGGACGACATACTAAACCATAACGTTTTTGTGACATTTTGGACGGCATACTAAACTATGATGTTTATCACTTCTACCTCTTCTTAAAGTCTTAAAAGTCAATAATGAGTTCTCTCAATGATGGATTCATTCTTTTAATGACACCACGGCGTTGCAGACGCCACAATAGGACACTTGAGGCACCTTTAACCACCATCTGCTACATTGAACCACGTTGAACCACTGTCGAACTAAAAGCAACATAAAGAAACAATAAGGCAAGGCAAATAAACATAAAACTACACAAACACAGTATAGAAAACATACCTCGCTGGTTCACCACAATTTGAGGTAGAAATGAGGGCTTAACCTTTCTTAACATTTTTCTGGCTGTAAAAATGCCATACTTGTCTGAGCTGAGGGAGTACATCACTAATTAGCGCACGGGCGGCACCAAGTACCTGAACAAAAGTTCCTGCCTGAGACATCTTTCAAAATAAACATCCTAGTGACACAAAAAAATATGCTTAAGGTAAAACAAAATACAAGTAACAAATTTATGGCTGTAAAAATGTTTTTGTGACATTTTGGACGACATACTAAACTATGATGTTTTTGTGACATTTTGGACGACATATTAAACTATGACGTTTTTTTCCATGTTTTGGACGACATACTAAACTATGATGTTTTTGAGACATTTTGGATGACATACTAAACTATGACGTTTTTTTTCCCATATTTTGGACGACATACTAAACTGTAATGTTTTTGTGACATTTTGGACGACATACTAAACTATGACATTTTTGTGACATTTTGGACGACATAATAAACATTTACTTACCGAACTATCAGTCCTTTCAGTGTCTGCTGGTAGAATCAGCCGAAGGCAGAAAGCTGGTTAAAACAAGCCCACAGGCAGGAAAACTGTCTGTGGAAAATGTTCTGCTGCTTCACTGATAAATAAACCAATAGTTATTATATCAGAATTAATCCAAACGAGGAGAGCAGAGTCTCTGCTGCCTGATCCATAGGACCTGTCAATCATTCCAGACCGGCTGTCAATCAAGTAACCCCGCCCCCTGGCTTCGCAAAACTTTAACGCTCTGTAAAAAAATCAATATTGATTTATTTTAAGATCGGCCACCTGATCTCTCATTTTGACCATGAATATATATATATATATATATATATATATATATATATATATATATATATATATATATATATATATATATATATATATATATATACACACAAAATCTAAAATAAAAAATGCAAGTGAGATGTTTGTATGGCACAAAAATAGACTTCATATACCTTCTGTTGATGTATGAGTCAGATCCTCAACAGAATGAGTGTTTCCCTTTGCTGGGAATATACCGGAATCACAATGCAAACTAACACGCAACTAAAGTTGAGAATGCAAAAGAAAAGTAGGCAGATATGGCAAAAAACAACCATGAAACAGTTTGAGAATCTTCGGTCAAAAGTTGATGAGAGTTGCTTAAAAAATGAAGCAAAAAAAATCTTGAGGTGTGGCAAAGGAAAAATTCTTTTCCATTAAATTTGAAGCTTGAAGACAGAAGAAGTTAGTTTAGACATTTCTTGTATAAAAATAAAGCAAAACCCTTAACTCTGGGTGACAGAGTAATAATGAATAATTGATAGTAACAGTCTGTTACAGTCAAAGACACTGACTTACAGAAAGTGACAGTTTATAGCAAATGGTTGTACAGTTTGAATTGGCAGAAAAGGCCCTGCTGTTTAGAGAGGCACAGATTCCTCCAATACAAACTTATTGCTGTCTGCTTAATAAGTCTTTGGTAGGAAGGCATTGCAACCCCCAATCCACCAAAAAATTAAAAATAACAGAGCCACTGCAGTCTTCTGTCTTGGAAGTGCAACAAGCATGTAGCAGACAAAGACGAGGCAGGATTCTAACAATATCTATGTTCAAGGTCTAAATGTATCGAACCCACAAGAGGATGAGAGGCAACAAGTATGCTGCAACTCTACTTGAATGCCAGCAAAGCACTGGGCTGGAACTCAATACACTGATGACTCTCAGATAAATACACAGCAAGATATTACAGTCCATAGATACAGTACAGATCAGTAGATAGCGATCCTCTGGTTGCTGCCAGATTCCAGCTATCATGCTTTAGCAGTCCGGCCCCCAAAACTGTGGAATGACTTACCTGCTAAGAATAGGTTTGCTAAAATCTATCACAGTTTTTAAATCATATCTAAAAATCTTCTCTTATTTGGCTAGCACTTGTCAGACAACGCAACTTTAAATGTACTCAACTGTCACATAAACTTTAGCTGATTTGAATAATACCCATGCAAACAATTACACAGACTGCAAATCAGCAGCATCTTCTGTAATCATGCATATTCTATGATATCATCCCCATCAAAAACTAAATCTGACTAGCAACAGTACACCAGTGAAGTTCAGAAATAACCACTTGTGCAGCCATAGCCATGGGACCACAACCTCAAACCAGTACATAGTGGTGTAAAAAGGCTGAAGACAACTGACTGACTGCGAGCAGAATACATCATTGGCAAGAGCAAGTTCCTCAGGTTAAAAAGTCCACATAGCACACCTGAAGGAATATAACTGGATGTTATTGCCAAACAGCTGTGAATGAGCCAGTTGTTGTAAAGCATTCTGAAAAACCAGTGGAAGCAATGAAGCCAATACAAGCGTGACTGTCGTGCTCTGCCTGAACCAACATCATGCTTAATTCATGACATTTTTGGGCAAATGTATTCTGAAATAAATTTCAAAATACAAGGTTCAGTGAGAATGACTTATGTTTGTCTACATCACACAGACAAGAAAGTTGAGAGACAGAAAAGGAGAGTTTGCTCCTGCCAAAACAAAACAAGAAATAGTTTTGAGTTCGTACCTGCTTGCAACAATTACATAACACAGCTTTCTGCACTATGTGTGTATACAAGCAATATAATGAGTGAAGTTACTGGCAAAACAGTATATATGTAGCCCTCTGATGCCCCTTAATGTTAAATCACATTTTCTCTACTCCATTATTTTCTTTGCCATGAAGTCATGACTCATATGAACCAAAATAAAATCTAGAGATGCCTTTTGGCAGAGTTGCATTTTAAATATACAGGGTGGGCCATAAGTTTCCATACATAGGAAAATGTATAATGTATATTTATTTATTTTTCAGATACCCTAGAAGATGCATATGACGCTGTCTTTGGGGGCACTTGAAGGCCATGGTGTATCAGGTGAAGATACGAGACATAAATCATCTCAAGGAACGTATCACCAATGCAATTACAAGCATAACTTCAACTGTGCTAATGCAAGTTCATCAACAGTGGAAAACACGTATTAATATGTGTTTTCGAAACAATGGTAATCATATAGAGCACATTATATAAATAAAAACGGTTGTCCAACAAAAAATGTTTATTATTCTTATGTATGGAAACTTATGGCCCACCCTGTATAATGGTCACAAATAATCCGACACTAATGTTACTCCATAACAACACACACAGTGAGTTACTGTTTCAGCCTGTGTCACATTATTTTCTGACAAAGTAAAACTAAGAGTGACACGACATCATGATCGTTGCTGAAGACAGACGGTAATGTTAATCATTTTAACTAACCTGTCGGCTCAGCCCATTCCTGTAATGTTGCCTGGCTGCAGTTTACTTTTGTACTTTACTAAGAAGACAGAGGTGAGGACTGAGGATTAACTGGAGTCAGAGCTTCATGTATTCGACAAATGGTGCAAGGACATCATTCTGCGTGACTCCGACACTTAACAGCATTTACTGTTTTATGAGAAACTAAGAACATATCGCCGTTTAATCAGCAAAACTCTGGCCGATGATCATTATTTTGAAAAGGGCTATAATTAGCTGGCCAATAAATCAGTCGGGCCCTACTGTTTACCATCTTGCATTTCGAGTTGGTTGGTTCTGCCATACACTACCTGATCAACTGACCATTTTTGCATGCGCAATGTCATGCGTGGCGGTAAGTCTGTATATATATATATATATATATATATATATATATATATATATATATATATATATATATATATATATATATATATATATATATATATATATATATATATATATGGATGTCCATGAAATGCAAACATAAATGCAAAGAGAGCGTAATCTGTTCTAATAAACTATGATAACTCTGCAGCAATTTAATGAGGCCCACCATTCTCACACACATATCCTAACCACTGTGCTCTCTCATCATTTGGAGCTGTGCCCTAAAATGCACAGTCTAGAATGGACAGACCCGAGGCCTTTTATGTCCTCCATTAGTTGTGCAGCAGATATAAATTAGCAGTATCACTGCAACCATGGCAGCATCCAGCCAAAGGCAGACTAATGCTTTGCAATCCTCCATAAAGCTCACATTCCACCATGATATACTCCTACTACACTGGTGTCTCACATAAAATGAGCTTCTTTGGACAGCCATACAGTGGTGTTTTGGCTCTGTGCTGTTATTACTTTAGATGTGAAACAGCACAGCTGCTATTAGTTTCATGTCCAGACTGTCAGCTTTAATGGATATGTTCTCCCACATGAAATGAGCAGTTGGAAAACTTCTGCCACATTTTGTCAACTTTGCACAGCACTGGCGCAGTAGTTTCCTTTTCTTTTTTATCCCCCCCCTGTGTCACAAAGTAATTGTTGTTTAAGTTGTTAAACTCACAGTGGTCTCAATACCCTATAGCTTGGGTTGTAGTGGATGCCAATTTGTCTGAGAATATGGATAGCAAACTCCTGGAACATGCTTTTTTTTTTCACAAGATGATGAAAGAAATGCTAACTGTGAGAGTTCCAGTGGCTGGTGGAACAGAAGCAAGGCGATGTCGACTTAACACAAAAACAGAGATGACACACAGCAAAAATTCTGGGGGGGTGTTAGATTGGAAATACTATGGTTACATAGCTGTAAACCACTAACCACCAGGACATTGTTTCTTTGCTCAGATCTCTGACATTTTTATGGATGTGTGAAACAAAACAAAGAAAACTGCCTATACCCATATGTTACACAGACAGTGCTCCATCTCAGTAGGAGTCTGTCTCATCTCATTTCATCCCAATGTTTGGTCTGCTGGACACAAAGGCTGCACTCTGCAGTTGCACATATTCCATCAACAAGCTATCCTTTACAACAAGAGTCTTATTTGTAGACCACTGTGGCGTTCCAAAGGAGCAAGTGAGGTTTGCTCAAAAAGCACCTCAGTGGCAGATAATGAGGAAAACACCCACAAATTCATAGCTATACCAAATTTATGAAGTTGCCCCGTAAGTTCAGTAAGGAAGATATGTTCTCTGGCATTCTGTCGTCATTCCTCTTGGTGAATTTAAGTTATTGCAGTTCTGTTCTCTTCGTCACTTCCATTTTATCATCTTTTACCTGCATTTGAGACTCTGCTCCATGACATTGCTTCTCAATCTGCTCATGTTTCTGCAATAAACTGTTGTTTTCTACTTTCATATGACATTTTATTTCAACCTTTACCTCACAAAGTGGGTTCATAAACAGGGCATCACATGCATCCTATCCTCATTTCTGTAATTTAACTTGGACAATACAAAGTCAGAAAGGCTGCATCTTGTAGAAATAGTGATTAATGATATTATAGCAGCATTAAATAATCTGGTTTGATGACTGAAAACAAATTAATAATCTTTGTCTGCATAACTTTGTATCTTCTGAAATCCGTATCACAAATCAGTGAAGAAGCACATCCGACACTTCTGTCCATTGTATTCAGACTTATTTTTCTTGTGCTGTCATCCCTGGCATCAAACGTTATTGGGCTTATGGCCTGACAAGTTAAATAAATGCCAAAAATGGTGCTTTTCCCTTAAGCCCGACCATTTGAAGTGCAATGACATTTGACATCTTGCTTGCAGAGATGAGACAGTTAATCTTTAAACCACTGAATCCCTGGATGTTATTTTACTTTGTTTTTCACCACATGAAATATGTCTATATTCAATGCATGTTTCTCTGGCGTGGGCCACTGTCTCTGCAAGATGTCTTGACTGGGGGTCACCTTTCTGATCACCTCTGGTCTTTGGCCTGAGCTTTACAAAAAGTCAAAAAGGTTCTGCTTAAGGATCTCAGTGGCTCATGTGGGGAAAATTCCCTCAAAGTAAAGCTTGTAGACATCAAAGCTGCTTTTTCTCTCTGATGGCATCTTGAAGCAAACAGTGTGTGTGTGTGTGTGTGTGTGTGTATCTGGGCTATGTATGGGTAAGGTTTTGGCTACACATGGTCAGCACAATTACCCAACATCAAAAGCCGCTAACATCTCTTCTGTCATCCTCCAAAGTGAGTCATCCTGCCAGGTAAACGATGATATAGCTGGACAGGATGCGGCAAAAGAAGAAGGAGGAGGACGGAGAGGGAAATGAAAATGAGTTAAGGGTCTTGGTGTTGAAGGCTGGAGATATAATTAAGAAAAGCGGTTGAGAACAAAAAGATTAGGATTGATACAAGGATAAAAGGAAGTGGCTCCAACTGAATGGACTGAAAGAAGACGAGTTGATACGAGGGCTAGTACATCCACATCATAAAGAAGAGGGATGTATTTGCATATGGAGCGGCTGATACCTTCGAGACAGCTTCAGCTCTCACAGCTGGCAGACTGACAGCGCTGGGCAGGTGTGAGACTCGGCACCGTGGCACATTCAGAAAGTGACACTTAAAGAGAGCTGTGTGTGTGTGTGTGTATATGTGTGTGTCCACGTGTGTGCAGGGGCCGCCATTCATCTTAAACAGCCCTTTGTGCTGCAGCATTCAGAAATAGAGACGAACCGTGTCAGATCTCTCTCTTTACCCAGCACAACCATCTGCATCCTTGTTCCTAATTGCTGTTCTGTTTTGTACAATTTTCTGTTGCTTCTCTCCCGAAGTTAAACTAAGGGACAGGAAAGTGCTTTCTTGACTGAACAGTGAACATTCATGCAGTTCTATTGTACGAAAACCTGACATATGTGTCTCTACTGAAGTCTAATTTCAGTATCTTTGGAACTTTACATCAAATTTTCCGACATGAACATGTTAAATTTGTCACTTGTTTGCATGGTCAAGAGGTAAACTATTCTCTATTCCAAAATGGTCTTTTGCTGACAAACCTAAATGAATGCATCAGTCAGTATTACCCCTTATTCCCCCACTTTATTCCCTTGTCATTCCACTGGAGGCAGCAGAGCAGCGATTTTTAATTAGGCTGCCCAAATTGGCATGTTAAGGGCAAGCATATAATATGTTATCTTTCTTCATTTTTATAAAACACTTCTGTATCCTGTTTTGCTCAGGGGCTTTCGAATGATGGTCAAGTTTTACCTTATTATTGAACAACTTTGTAACAAGTTTGAATTCTAGGTCATTCATTATCCATTATTCATGTTGAAATGAATGTTGAGCCAAAAATACCCACTTGTTTCCCTTTGTGGAAGGAATACAGAATAATGGCTCAGAAACTTTCAGTAAAAGCCGCTTTGGTTCTCTATTCATTCAGAAACATATTGACAAACTTTAATTTATTACAGTGAGTAAAATAACTAAGAGCGAGAAAAGAAAAATAATTTGAGAAGTTTTGTGTTTAGACAAAACCTCGGGGTTTGTAAATGAGTAGTCGGTTGTTGCATTCTGAAGAGATGATTGTGTTTTGTTGAGAAAACTTTTTTTTGTCTTGTTTTTTGATAATGTGGTTTGATGATATTACTTTACTTTCACATTACATTTAGGGTGTGATTGGCCATGAAACATCAAGTTGACAAGGTGTTGAATATAAGCATACAAAAATACAGCGGTGGGTTTGAGTTTCGTGACAGCTCAGTGGACTTTGTTGCACAGTATTTATTCATTGTGTGGCTTCAAATCTACCGTTGCCTGTCATCCCACCTGTCTCTTCCATCTGTCTCGTTATTCTTCTTCTCCATCTAACACAATTGGAATACTATGAATGAAAAACTTTCGGCAAATTTGGAAAAGTTTGAACATAATTTTTTTTTTTTCCCAGGGACTGCGTCTCCTTTCTAAGTTGTTGGCTGCAAAACCTGCTTGACAACAAGGAGGGATGAAAAACATTCCTGCAAAATAACATTTCGCATGAAAAGTAATTTTTGTCTGGTCTTTCTCGATCTCCTGGTGTTTCTCTATCTCCCTGTGCCAGTTTACAAAACTGTTCTGATTGATTGAGTGGTAATTGAGTTTTTCACTGACCCCTCACTTTTCATCAGAAGAAGAATCAAACCTCAGCTGCACAAATGCAGCCCTCTCCAGGCTGTATTTATTCCTGACAGATGGGCTGATTGCAGCTGCTTTTTTCAGTCTAACATGACATCTTATTGCCATTACCTAATTCCCCCTTCAGTCATCATCTTCTGACTCACCCCTCTCTCCCTCCCGTCTTTCAGGCTCAGTTGCATCCACACCTTCCCTCAGTCTCTCCCTTCTCATTTTCTTATATCCCTCTTTATGTGCTCCATCTTTCCTTACATGCACGCACTTTCTTACCTCTCCCGATGCAGTTGGAACACAAATGATAGTGAGGATTTAAAGGATTTTCACTTTACCATCTCCAGACAGAGCCATAACAGAAGCCAATACCCTAAATCTGACCACAAGTACTGAAGGATTTCACAGGCAAATACATAAAGATCTGATTATTGCAGTATAATACAATGCCTGCTCAAGTGTTTCAATTTTATGGATATATTTTCAAATCTAAAGCTATAAGAAAAGTGTAAAATGCGAAGAAGCTATTGTCATAGCACGACTGGCTTACATTTTTACACATATTGTCTTTTTCTACAAATTGAAATGTTGAGGATAGGAGTGACCCTTCATTTATGAGCAGAAACTTTAAAAAGTCTATGTTTTGTCCTCTTCGGTGGTTTTAATGTCACAATAAATCATCACATTTTGCGCATTCTTTTCAGTAATGTTTTCTCTCCACCACACTGCTGTGATTTGCTGAGACTAATTGTAAAGTACTTACACTCCTTATCTCAGGTAGAGCTGTTTCTGCAGGAGTATTAGAGCCTTGTACAGACAAACATTTGAAAAAGGCCTGAGACAGCTGAAAGACTCCACGACAAACTGAATGGCATCATAACAACGCTGCCGCTGCGCTCAGATCGGGAGCAAAAACACAACATGAATTATTCTTGTTAATAAAAATTCATGAACATGTGTCTGTGCATGTGTTTGTGTTTTTGCAAATGCGTGTATATGTGTGTGTGTATGTGGATCCTTGAAAACAAATTCAGATGTTTCCAAAGCAGCAGCATTTATGGTGTATCATCAGTGCTTATCTCTCGGTTCAGAAACAGTGAAGTAAGAGGCATCCACGAGGAAAATGATGACTGAAAAAACAGAATCAGGCTTATGCAGATGTTTTGGCAACTATTTATTCAACAATTTTCATTTCATACATACGAACCTCTAAATTAAATATAATAAATCCCACAGATAATGGGAGAGAAACACCTCCGTTACGGTGCTATATCAAATCAAGCTCTCTCAGTACGGCTTGATAGGAAACTCCTTATTTCACCAAGGTACATCAGAAGCTGAACTAACATATGTCTAGCTCTAATCCTGATCTTTACTGAGCTTTACTGTGGATATTTTGTATTTAGTGAGTGATAGTGCCTCACAACACCTTCCATCTAGAGACTGATATACGTAAAGATGTGCGTTGCTACGAGGAAAACATGATAGAGGACAAAAGCAATGAAATGCTTACATACCACAAGCTAAAATTAGATCCAGTTAAAACACACCGTCTATCATTCCTGAAACTCATGATTATTTGCAGCATATTTCTAAATCTCAGTATTTCAAGTCAGTGATCATATCAAAAAACTGTTTAAGTCTAATATTCCAATGACAGCAAGGTGACAGAATTATTGAAGAATCACTGAATAATTTTTATTAACATTGTGATAATCTTAAAACTCAACAAATACATGGTGTCAGCATACAGGGACTAGCAGAGTGAGAAGTGCTCACAAGTCCCCGTTTTAAGAAAGGAAACAAATAATAATAAAAAAAAAATCTAAATGAAATATATTCCTGAGATGCAAAACAAAAGAAAGAAAAAAAAACCCAAACACATCACTACATGCGATTGTGTCACATGTTGTTGTCATCAGTGTGACGATATAGCAACTGGGCTGATTGATTCTAGTGTCAATATTGCAGAGGAACAAAGAAGTGCACTGAAGCCAAACTGTACAGCAAAGACATATGAAGGATCAGAGAAGGAGAGAAAGGACAGGAACAGGCCATGTCATGTTACCATCACTGCTGTGGGGAACAAAAATTATTAAAACCATAAGTTAAAATGTAAAACAGCAGCCTTTTAGACAGATTGTAACTCAAAGTGGTCAATACTTTCATATGTATTCTTTTCAAATCAAGAGCTGACATTTATTTTTTAGTAAATATGGGCCTCTAATTTGCTTGGGACAAATCAAATGCACTAATGTGTGTGTAGCTATGTGTATGTGCACTGACTGAAAAATTGTGTGACCAGATCAGGACCAGTGCAGTGTGGTGAAAAGGCTGTAGCAGGATGAATACGCAGTGCAGTATCAGCAGGTGGAGTTTGGACAAGCTTCAATAATCACCAATCACATCAGCTTCTCGTCCCTTTTTTAAAAGAAGCAAATGGGCAGGAAGAGGGTCAAGGAGCGACTGGAGGTGCAGATGCCAAGGCACAAATAAACAGCTCCCCAAATGTAAGTCACAATGTTTCTTTCTGAGTTGAATAGACATCTCAAGATACACTGTAATCTGGTGATATGATTGTATTCTGTAAGGTACAATGATGTCAGTGCACTAACAGTGACTTTCAGTAGAATAAAATGTGTTGCTGTCTGTTTTCTAAACCAGGCAGAACACACACATACGATCACTGCTGCAGCTTTAATCAGCTGAAAGAGAATGATCCTACAATCTACACGTGAAACAGTATAAACCACCCACCCAGTTAAATGATTACCAACATATTAAAATATGCATTTAATGTGCATTTGAATGTGCTAGGTTAAAAAAAATACAGTGAAAGAGGCAAAACAGAACACATTAAGGGTCTCTTTTTGTGATTTTGTACTGGCCTGTATGTGCCTCCACCTACATGAAAATTGTTCACAAAATTGTGTGCAATTTCATGCCAAAATTACTGCCAGAATTGCTCTGCTTAATCTGCATAAATGCACACCATCGGCTGCACCACTCACACCTTCAGCTGAAGAAAGTGGGTTTGTGTGGAGCCAGGAAATTAGAGACACACACAATCCCAGAAAATGGAATTGTGCCCAATTAAAATGGCACTGCAACTATGTTGGCGCTATTACTGTCTTGCTGCCAGGATGAAATTAGAGGCCCATGATCTAGCGAATATTAACCAAAACCAATGTATGTTGGATATCAAAGAGACGTGTTTAAAGCTCAGTTTCGACCGACAACAACAAAGAAATCCAACTAAGAGTTAGATACCCAAGATGGAACAGAGCTACAGCTGATTCTGTTGTATTAAAATAGTGCATGGTGGTATGTGCCAAGGTGTTAAAATAACAAATGAAACAAGATTCAGGTTTGGTCTAACGATTATAAAAAGCCATTTGCAACAAATTAGCTCATTACTGTCATGTCAAAACAAATATTTACATGTGGTGTTCAGAAAGCAAAACACACATTTTACCAATTACTAAGAAATATCCATCAAACTGGTCCAAGTGCGTATTTCAGTAAAATGGCACCTGTTTCATTTCTAATGCCAACTCATCACTGCAGACCCGGTTAATTCTGAGTGTTTATCTAATAGAAAACATCCTAAGCTGTTCCTCTGACTTCAGAATCAACAGATTCATTCACTCTACATGGGCAAACAGGAGTAAAGAAACAGAAAACGTGATTGACACCATCAGTGATTTAAGACACAATGAATAGATAGAAAAGTAAAAAAAGCAACAACAAAAAATAAAAGAACGAGACTTTACATCATTGTGATAAATGTATCTACACACATGTATACACAAGATTTTCTAAAGACCAGAGCCAGTCTAGAACGCTTTAGTCTGGATCTACAGAAGGTTTGCGGTGAGTTAAAACTGTAAATCGTGATCTGCTGACAGAAGTGCACTAAAAGTGTAAAACTGTGGCAAAGCTTCTGCATTTTCAAAACAAAGAAATTCATATATTTAAAGTGTAATATACAACCTAAATCCTATGTCAGCGGCGACAGGCGAAAATAGAGCCCATCGACCAAACAGTTCCCAACTTGTGATTCACTCCGACAGTGCTTGAGTTGTAACACATAGAGAAAGACCTTACTTGCTGACCTTATTTGCATAATGTTGTAAATTGGCCACCGAATTGGAGACAGCTGGGCCCACTCTTTTATTGCCCTTGGTAATAATTTGCTCCCTCTTAGTAGATTAGTGCCTTGCCTTTAAGTCTTTATGTGTTTATCGCTGTTTCACAGGGGAGTAAATCAGCCAAATTCCTGCAAACTGATCAAAGACGAATGGCAGGGATGTATGAAAAGAAACAAAAGTTGTTTACTAGGATATGCTGCGGTTGTCTCAATGTTTGGAACCTTTCTTGCCACCGACATAATGGTGATCTTAATTTCAATTCCAACTCGTATTTTAAGGATTTGGTGGGGATAAATGCACATTTTCTTGCATTTTTCGTGGACAAGTCATGCCAGTGTACATTAAATCTGTTTTTTTAGATTTGCTTCAGTAAGTTTTTTTTCTTTTTTTGGTCATATTTTCCAAAACACCAAATCCTTCAGATGTGTAGCACCTAAGGGCATGCCACAAACACAAGAAGCCACTGTTCTCTAAAATTAAGTTACCAATATATTTTCACTTGTGGTTCTCTCTTAAATAGCTTCAATTCAAATAAATTAAACATGAAAAAGAACCAAACAAAAACATGCTAATGTGTATTACCAAAATTTAGTTCTCACACATTATATACATGCCTTGAGCCAAAACAAAATACATTTGTTTTAATTTTTTTCCAATAAGGATTATGCAATGAAAAATTAAAAAAAAAAAAAAAAAAAAAAAAGGTAAGGTGGCTAATATACAAATTTGAGGGAATACAGGAATCCAGAATTTAACAGCAATTTTCACAATCAATCACATTTTAGCAGACAATATACAGCAGGGAGCTTAGAACCATTTAAACCAAAAATATTAGAAACAATTTTTTTTTAATATAAAAACATGATTTAGCTTACATTTTCAAAAAGATGAACTGCAGTTTTTTTTCTTCTTGTTCATAATTGAATCAAAGACAGCCTTGTCGCCTTTCCGCTACCCATTTTCCCAAGGCAATCTAGTAGTTGGCAAAGGAACACAGTAACTCATTCAGACATTTTTGTGCTTCTCTATTTGTCTTCAGTTTTTAGTTTTTGGAAAGGAGGCCCCTGCAGATCTATGACCCAGCACTCACACCATTTCTTTTTTTTTTTTTCCTCTTTTTTCTACTTTTTTTTTTTTTTTTTTGCTTGAAGACCCCATGAAATGGAAACCAATGTTCAGTTCATGGAGAATGACTCTGACAAAATAGAAATAAGAAGTGTGCCACGTTGGTTGAGAGCCGTTTAACTGAACTGTTAGAAACTATTTAATTACAGATTTGCAGGTGACAATGCGAACAAAAAAATAAGAGAAAGGGACAGAAGTCAAACTGATATCATCAGTATTTGTGGAAAGTAAGAGTCTGATTAAATGCTTACCGATGAACCAGTGACTGTGGAAAGCTGCCTGCACCTCAAGCTTACAAGAGGCATCGATCAGAATTACAGAAAAACTGAGGACTGTCACACCACATTTCCTACCCACACCGTAACCGTGTTCTTGTTCTTATCTTGTATGAACACTTAATGGTTTATTTTACATTTCACGGGGTCCTTAAGCCTTAAAAGTTATTTCAGTGTGACATAAACATGAACGAAATTCTTCAAAGTGAAATGCTAAACTCATTTCAGTACAATTTATACAGCTTTTAGAGAGAGGAGATTGACTCTTTCTGTACACCTGAACCCTGTATGTAAAATCACAAACTACTGTAAGCTGTCCAGATGACACTGAAGATGTTGGTGTTTCGCTAAACTGCAGCCTGGACAGTGCAGGAATATACAGGTAAAAGTACATAGGGACAGCAGATTTAGCAAATGGTTGTATATACTTGATTGAGTTTACTTGATGGAATGCTTCATCTAGTATCTTTCATATATTTTTGGTGTGTATTCTCTGCTCTAAACAATACCACACTACCCTTTATTTACTCCTACCCTAATGAAAATCATATTTTACATTTATCTGACAAACTTTGCTACAATGTTACACGAAACCTTCTTCTTATCTTACCGGATTCAACTGTTTAATTACAAGTCTATTTAGAGGGGGCGGGGTCAGGAGAGGTGGATCATCTAAAATACCATATTCAGTGTGACAGACATGTATAAGGCGTAAACAGCACAGATCTTCATTCAAATAAAAAAAGACGCAATGCATAATCAAAAGCTGTGAGCTAAGCAATGAAAGGATGGTCCAGTTAACCATCTACAAAGCATTTACATTGCTACTGACAGACGATACATGAAGGCATTGACAGAAGTTCAATGGCGTCTGTATTTTTAGGCACCGTGTTGATGTGAGATATGATATGTGTTTGTGAATGTGTGTGTGAACAAAGGGGGTATAATGTGTGTTCGGGCGTCTGGTTGGTGGGAAACGGGAGAAACGACGAACAAGGGGGTCATGTGAGAAGCAGTCATGGTAAATACACAGATTTCCAGAAATTCATATCAAAGACGAGGAAAAATGCAGCAAGCTGCCCGTGAAAAACATCTGCCAAGAATAACCAAAAGAAAAAAACAACAAAGAAGGAATTAAAGGACAGGATGCAAATGACACCAATGGACCCAACTGAAGGAAATAACAGGAAATCACATGGGGAACTTCTCTGTTTGTGGACTGCCTGCGGGTTCCTCGTTGACATGATGGGGGGGCAGTGGCCAGAGGTGAAGAAGAAAAGTGGGAGACAGAAAGAGAAGATAAGAGATACAGAGACCGAAAGAGAGAAAAAGAGAGCTGCATTGCTCCCTCTGCAGTCTAAATGAAGTATTCTTTCTTTTCTTCTGCGTGTGCATGGTTGCCCTCAGCGTTGATGATAGCTGTGTCGGCATCGGGTGCATCGTCTGCTCCTTTGGCCTCATTTGTCAAATATGTTCCTGTGGAAACGAAAAACAAACCTGCATCAGGGAAAACAAATACCGAGCAGCCCTGCATGGTGTTGGCTGCCTGAGGCAAAAAGCACATCTGAAGACAACATCAGTAATTCTCCATTATTCATATACAGAATGTCGAGGAGCTCCGATAGTGTGGTATATGTAAATACAGCAGAGTGAGTAAAACCCTGCACCGATAAAGCAGAGCAGCATCAACAAACAGCTTCATTGTTTTCAACAGCGGCAGTTAAGGCTTAAAGTTACACCTCTAAATAATGTGATGCAGCTCTCGCTTTTTACTAAGAGCTCAATTTAATACACTATCAGTATTGGAAAGTGACCATCAACTTGGAACTTTTGCTTTTTTTGCTCTTTTTTCACTCTCTCTCTTTAGCTGGATGTATCAGCTGGATATGCCACATGTATTTATTTTCAAAATAAGTTGTCTACTCAGAAATGTCATTGATTTGCATGCGACTTTTTATGCAAAAAAAGGAGCCGTATTGAAAGGGCTCTCTGAGTCTTAGTAATGTCAAAAATTACATTAACATAAAACACAAAAATATAATTACTTCTATTGCTAACCTATGTGGTAACTCAGTGTAGGGGGTAAAAATGACCTACACTTACGTTAATTATCTATATAAGCATAAATTGCCATTGGTTCAATGAATTAATACTGAGGGCTTCAATTTTCTAAATTTCTGAGCTTTTATTTGACATATTGATGCAAAACAAAGTACGCTACCGGAGTTTCAGTTTCAATTGTAGATTCAACTCTCAGTGGATTTCTTTGTTTCTGAAGAAAACATAAAAACCATGATGATTCTAAAAAATTTTAGAGTTATAAGAGATGCTTTTTTTTAATGATATCAAAGTGTATTTGTACGTTTTCATTTCTTTGCATCAGAGCTACAAGTCACAACTAAATTAAAGTGTGTTATAGCCCTCTCTCCTCCCAATATGAAATGAATATTCAAAATTAATAAAAGGACATTTTGGGATTGTTTTTTATGAAAAAAAGAGGAACAAATAATAACTTGGTGAGTTATTACTTTGTGCTGCATTACAAAGGGACATATCCATTGATATTTTCCAGCCTTCTTCCTTCTGTTCACCTCTGCAGGTGTATGATACCTGTGTGTCTTGGGAATTTGGGGAGGACTGTAATCTAATGGGACAAAAAGGACATGCTTCACTAGTGACATGAGCCTTGGGAGACTCAGGTCTGGTCCACTGTGGCTTTACCTTTATGCCTGGCCAGGTATCTTCCCAGAACAATGATTAAACACAAGGTGACAAAGACCACTACAGCCACCACTCCTCCGATCAAGGCATGGTCAGTGCCATGCTGTCCCATAGCATTGGGATCTGAGGGGAGACAGAGAGAGAAACAAAAAGAGCAGATGAAAGCGCCGGTTGGTGAGGTGAGGGAGCGAGGGCAGAGGAAGAGCAAAAGACAGACAATACAAAACAGGGCAAAGGAGGAAAGAGAAGATTATTTCCTGCTCTAACGATTGTTCTGAGCTGCTGTCATTCCTCTCTCCTTTCACATCATGCAGTCAGAGCAGAGCTGCACAGCTCTCTGAGAATAATAAAATGGAAAGAGAGAGAGAGAGGAAGCGAGACGGACACCACATTGACACAAAGAGACAGGCAGACACACATTCACCCTGCAAAATGAAGGAAAAAAGAGAATGAAAGAGGGACTTTGAAAAAGGAAGTGAATAATTCAGGACCACCCCCACAGTGCCGTAGGAGTCCCCGACATGCAAACCGGGGCAGTAGTTGAAGAGTGGTACACAGTAAATAAATCATCACATGGAAAATAAAAAGGGGATCAATCTTTTTCTGTTTCTTGGCGAGGATGAATTGTTGTTAGGAAAATGAATTAGGTGTTAGACGGTTGCTACAGGTCCCCAGCTGCTGGAAAAAGCAGCAGAGATGATAGAAGAGTCATGAAAGAGTGAAGAATCTACCTGTTTGCACCCCTCAAACCCATCCCTTCCTCTTTTTTTCTGTATTCACGCTGGTTTCCTTTTTTTCCACCCACAATGTCTAGTTTGCAGGTCATTCCAGGTAAGAGTAAGGACAAGATACTGACCCATTGTCAGTGTAAAGACCCACTGTAGGTGAATCTAACAAAAAAAAGAAAGTTGACAGCTGTGGGGAAGATTGGTGACGGAATAGCCTGTATTATTCATATCAGTCCATGACACCTGAGAAATTAGGACTTATCTCATTATCCTTTTCCAAGGCACACCATATACAACCCGGCCACTCTGTGTGTATGTGGGTTTGTGATAGCAAAAAATATGGTAATGTCAGAGCAGGGGAGGCAGCGATAGAGGGATGTGTTAGACATACAGCCCACGTCGTAGATTGACACTGTTTCTCCTCAGTATTCTCCTTTTCTTTCAGTGTCTGCCCAAGTGGCCAAATTGAACAGCTGGCTTGCTCTCGCTCCGTAAGTCTCCATGGTCTGAGTGACCAGGCCGTCACACTTCACTGCCTCCCAGTGGACAAACACACACACACACACACACACACACACACACACACACACACACACACACACACACACACACACACACACACACACACACACACACACACACACACACACACACACACACACACACACACACACACACACACACACACACACACACAGGCAGCGCATAGCGTGGTTTCACTGTGCTGCAGTTCTGCTTGGTCAGTGGAGCAGAGAGTGGAGGAATGTTCCCCTGGCAGGACCCAGCAGGGCGAGGACTCGGGCGTTTAGTTACACACATGGTTGTGTCTCTTCACCTCTATCTGTCACCACGGTGAGTGTGTTTTTTTTTTTTAACCATCATACACACTCACTGTCTGACTGCTGCACTTCAGTCCGGCTGTTACAAGCCAGGGCGGACACAAACAAGCCATGACCAAACAGCCACACGCTTTGGCAAAGCAACATGTGGAAGACGCTCCACAAATTATGCATTGTGCTGCCACCACCTCATAGTTCCACAAGTAACGTATTTATTGATTTCTGGTGGTAATTTACTGCTTTTTTGAAAGAAAAAAGATTGCACAGAGCTTTTTATTATAGCTTCGGAAAAAAGCTGCTTTAAGTTGGATAAATTGCTTCAAATGATGTCACTTAAGTCATTGTCAGTTGGAGCTAAAAAAAAATAAAAGTTTAAAAAATAAGTTAAAAAAATCTGCCGACGTGGCACTAGAAAGAAGACCTCTCCTGCTTGAAGCTTGTGGTTCGGTGGCACATTAGCAATTTTAAGCAGAACACGCCCAAATCTCTGACCAAACTGTCGGTATTCACATTTGTCGAATCTTGAATAAATAACGCGTGAAAGGGTTCTGGTTTTGCAGCATCAGTTTGACAATTCCCTTAAGTCCAACAATAGTATAGGAACGGTTTGCTTAACTGGTGGAGCCGTCTTTTAAAGTATCTTTCACACCAAATGGGGGAATATTTGATATTCAAGAGTAGATTTGCAGAGAAGTGTTCCATTAATTCGATATTCATGCAGCAACAAAAGTCTGTGACATAAAATCATGTTCATTTACAATGTGTAAATGCTTTCATGCGAGTGCCGTCAGGAATAAAAAAAAAACACGGGCTCTCTTCTTATGTATTCTGTTCTAGTCCACTGATACTCACGGGAGGAGCAGAAAAAAAAAACAGCAAGGGTGTACAAAGACACACAGAGAAAGGAAAAAAAAATCGAGATTGATGGACACAAAAAGGCTGAAATTTCACTTGGACCAAGAGGAAAAAAGGAAAGACGACAAGGAGGAGAGGGATCCAGAGTAGCGGTTTATACATTTTTATGGTTTCAGAACACATTATCTTTTAATAAGGGCAGATACATTCTTTCTCGGTGTGATTTAATATGAGAGCGTGGCAGAGCAAACTCTTCCTTTAATATTTATAACACCCTCCTTGTCACCTGGCCTTGTGAGTCGGGCTTGTTTAATAAATTAAAAGGGGTTCAGGTCTTCTGTGAACCGCCGCTTGGCCGAACAGAACCCAAAGTGTTGCTCTTAAACGGCCCCGCTAACTCCTCATCTGATCTGTTTCACTGATGCTGCCTCCATATGGGGCTGCTGTGAAAGGATATGTGATAGCGACACTGTGGGGGTTCTGAATTAGTTGTATGAGCAGAAATAATACAATTAAGAGTCATTTTGTCTGGTCACATTACAATAACATTACAGAGAATACTGAGCAACAAAACAAAATAATCTGTTATGGATCCTAGATTATTGAACTGTGACAATCGTTTGTCCTTTGTTTGAAAAAATATAATTGATTTGCCATTTTTGCCTTGGTTTAGATGGGATATGTTGTAAAGACAGTCAGCAACAACTTGGATGGCCAAGAGTTGAACCAGTAATTTTGTAGTATGTATTCTAACCATCTGGCCGTTGGGTGGCCCCTTCAGTTCCTATCCTGGGTTCAGGTGGACAGAAATGATGATCCTACAAGAAAAGCTTGCTCATTAACTACAAGTGTAGCAGCCTTAGCTGACATTAGCCTCATCATGTGTCTGTAGAACATGAACAGCAATGTAAGCATATTTGAAAATACACAAGAGAAATCTGACTATATTTCAACATGAAACACCATGTAGCTCCATCCACTCAGAACAGCAAAACTCTAAACAGGACAAATGAGACATATTTCTACTACAACCTCAGTACAGCAGTCAAATCTTGCTGTAGGATTCCAAGTTCAGCTACTATTTCTTTACTTTCACACTCACAGCTCACAAGCGTGTATCCAACACTAAGCTTGTTTGCACTTGCTTAGACAGTTCTGCTATATGTTTGCCAAATCAACAGATAACACACAAGCTCTGTGCGCAGTTGAAGCATCACAGGATGCTTCTTAAACGTGCAGCTTACTGCATGTCAAATATGTGTCCTTATCTCATTCTTCAAACACCATCCACTGAAGAATGTCACAAGAGATGTTTTGCTATTATGTAAACTATTGTTACAGCATCTCCTGGGCTTGACAGCACACCATCCTCTGCACTGTTTTTCATCTAAAGTCATCTTTTGTATTAACAGTCTGAAGAGATGTGACGCAGCATCTTTTAATTCATGGTATATCAGTACGTGTTCAAATGCCCTTTCTATACCGCTGCTTAGCATACATCTATGTCTCTCTCTCTCTCTTGCTCTTGGCCCCTTGGTTTTAGATTTTTTAATATTAACATTCATGCCCTACAGGCACCGTTTCTTCTTTTGAAATGTGCTTTTTTCCGGTCTCTGTGTTAGATATTGTGAAGCAGTGGTTTCAGTTGCTCAGATCAATAAAGCAGCAGCTAGTTTAAGCACGGGCTTATAGAGCTGCAGTGTCCTTGTGTCTCTGGTGTGGGTCAGGGAGTCTTTGAGTGTGTGAGAGCACATCATTATGCTTGACATTTCTTTCATTCACAGGAAGAAACTAAGGTACAACTATGTTCATTTTTAGCAGTTAATATGAAATTTGTTGTGTCCTAATGAGATAATTAAAGAACTGCGCCGTGTTTGCGTGAGTCTGTGTGCTTGTGTGTGTGTAGCTTGTACATTTTACTGGCTTGTGGACTTTCAATTGAAAAGAAATGTGTCCGTCTTCCAATCTCCTTCAACTCGTATAACCAAACTAGCTGTAAAACTTGCTACAAAACAGAGCTTATACTGTGAAAGTGCACACAACACACAGCTGTTTTCTTTTTTTCTTAACCATGTGTAATTAAAGTGTTTTTTTTATACTTATCTGCATGGTGTTTGGCACATCTGCCTGGAAACTTTTACACTTCTAATTTATTTTGCTAAAAAAAACAAAAAAAACCCCCAAATTTAAAAAAAACTTAAAAAGTGTTATTCCAATTTTCAGCAACTCCCACATGGAGGCAGCCATTGAATGTGTATCGTTGTCCATGAATAAGCAATGGATAAAGTGAAGTCACTTTCTATAGACAGCACTCAACATTTCCAAAATAAAAGACAAAGTGTGGGTGTAAATGCATGTCTCTTTGTCTCCACAAATAAACTAAACAATGTAAATATATTCTTAACTTCTGCATTAAATTTTAAGACGCTGACTACAACCTATATATGTGACTGGGTAATGCTGATCTTGATTGAGCGTATAATTAAGCAGGTAATCACGGTCTTCAGTGACTGCAGTGAGTAGAGACATATTGAATTTTTTTCCATGTAGCTGGCTTGGGTTTTAAATTTTTTTGGGGAAAATTGTTTCACAGCAGCCATCAAACTCTGAGCTGTCAGAAGGAGACACAGCTGTCTCTCCCTCTCCTACAGGTAGCAGCATAAGGGGGCGAAGACAGACGTTAATAATGGCAGCAATTATAGCCGAGGTAAAGCAGCATGCGGTTAAACTGTGGGTTACATATAGTTTTTAAGAGCGTCTAACTCATTTGGTTGTTCATAAAACACTGAAAATCTGCAGTGTGGCCTGCTGCATGGTCTAAATGCAGCATTGCGTGACGTCTCAAGCTACTGTGCAGCAGTCCATTTAACTAGCTGCAAGTAATCTGAGCACCAGTGGATGACATTATACTGTAACACATGCTTGACGGAGATGACAAAGGCAGGATGGGACACACTAAGATTCTGGTGCATGACCTGAAATAAAATGTGAAAATAATCTTTCTACATTGCTTCCAGAGGTTTCAATAGTTTTGTGATTTAAAAAAAAAAGGAAAACATGCGCACAGCAACAGTTATTTTTTGTGAAAACACTACGCATTACAGCATTCCATGTAAAACATAAAGAGACACCTGTTAGTCTGGATTAACTCCTCCCTCAGTGATGGCGAGCTAAAACTGCAGACAGAAAAGAAAGACTGCCTGCGAACAGAGTAAGTTTAGGAGAGAAAGTGGTGAAAAGTGCCTGCGGACTTCGCTTGTTCAATGAGTCAATTATGGCCAACTTTCTGGCTGAGACTGGAAATTCACCAATCTGCATCTAATGCTGGTTCTACTGCCAAGATGAAAGAGTCCCTGGAGGCTGTAGCAGAGGGATGAACGACACTTGTGTGTCCACTTCTGAATGCATGCACCTCGGCACATGGGAGATTTCGAAAGACAGAAAATAGGAGACATCACCGAGGTGTGTGTGTGTGTGTTTGTGTGTGTGTCCTTGCACATTATTGCTTGCTGGGTCAGAGTGGATTAATTAGATTCTGAAAACAAATTACTTCGGCTAATCATTCAATAAAGCCCGCATGTGGACACTATCTTGAATATTCAACCACCTTCGTTTTTTCTTCTCGGAATGAAAAGAAATTGTGGTCAGCAGGGTAACAGCATGAAGTTATAAGCAAAGCAAGATAATTAATCATATGAATTAATTAAGTCACATGTAAGAATCTATCTATCAAAGCACCTCTATGTTCTGCAAAAATCCATAACCTTTTCAAAACAGCAATAAAATACAACAAAGGCGGAAGCAGGAGGATACAATCAGTGTTGCACTTGTGGTAACTCAATCATGACTGTATTGCCGCTGCTTTTCCAATATTTTCTGTCATAAACTACATTATGTTGCTGCATTGTGCGAACCAACTACAGAAGAAGAGCAGCAGAAATAGTAGCCAAAAGACATGAGCAATTTTGGAGGAAGCAAGTTGCTGCCACAAGCCCAACAATCTCCTTGGGGGGAGACAAGGAGAGAAAAATGAATAAAGGTCCAAATAAAACTTCATGTCAACATATGAAAATTAGACTGCCTCGTGTGTGTGCATGTGTGCTTTTTCAGGATTGTTCAAAGTGTCCTCTGCCAATGCGATTTAATGAATAGGAAGGCTATTATATGTAATTCATAACACTAGCCCCAGGATCTAATGATTTCTCTTTTTCTGTTCTACACTTTATTCCAAATTGTTGCTATAATTCTTCCCTAAAGCGAGTTAATGTGACAGGTCATCAATAAGCTCGCCTGGCAATAAGTGGAAAGACCTTTGCATTATGTTTTAATTTCTCCTGTGCTCCTCAGCTTTATGGTGTAAAGAGTGGAGAGTGGAGGGGAAAATGGAGAGAAGATGGTCAGCACTGTTCAATATTTAACCATTTCACCCCGGAGGATGCTGCAGCCCGAACCTTAGCTTTTCTGGTTTTAACAGCAGCCAACCAGCTGCCCTGAACACTTGCCTCCAAGAAAATATGTCTTTTGCTCATCACATAGCGTAACCCGTGTCCTCAATTTTAAAGGAAGATCAATAGCAATGGAATAAAGCTGTTACAAATCCCTCCAAGAGGCAAAAATTGTCCCTTTTTATTGGCTTTTCATGAAAGGTTTGTCCTCAGTCTGAAGCAGCTCGAACAGGTGAATGTGGGGTTAAAAACATAAAATATTACGTATGCAGCGCCATGAGCCCTTTTGATCCCTAAATAATTTGTAACAGCAGTAAAAGAGACTGTTAAAGTCTCCCTCAATTTGGAGAGCATATTATTAAGGAGCTTCAATAATCTATGTCTCATGTTACCGTTTTCAAATTAACTCTAGATTCCTTGTAGACGATGTGTACGATAGTCAAGGTAGATTTTATAATGCATGGATAGTTAATTACATGTTTTACATCAAGTTATCATCTAAGTTTTTTATAGTTATTTTATTCGGTGTAAGTGTATGACCTTCCATGTGGGTTATGCTGCCATTTTTGTTCCTTTCTGAGACACCTAATTAGAAACACCGACCAATTAAAGAATCAACAAATGCAACATTTTGTTATACATGCTAATCTTTTTACAATATAAAAAAAGAAAGAAAATGAAATGCTGGTTCTTTGCATCGTTGATTCTTATAATACGATTAGTCAAAGATATTTAATTTAGGTACTTTGGATTGGACACAGGTTTATTGTCTTGGAAAATAAATTCAAAGCGAAATGACTGAGACAACATTTTGCTTTGCGAATTAATATGCTTACTTGTGATTTTAACATGAAACTATCTGTGAGATGTGCATTCTCAGCTACTAGTACAGCAAAATGTAGATGTGGTCAATTAACGGTCTCTGCATAAATCAGCTGTCTCAAATCTCAGGAAACAGAAGTGGTCCTCTTTTAATGTTTAATGTTATTCATATGCAGCTTTTTGGCCAGCAGTCACTTGAAAAGGGAGAAAGCTTAGAGGCTAATCCCAACTTTTGAAACCTGACCAATCTCTTGCCTCTGCTCTTGAACTCCCCTTAAGTGTGTAGTCACTGCTATTAAATTCAAGAGTCAAAGAATATCCTTCATATTTGCCGTACCAAACATTAAAAACACGACGGTTACTGTATGGATTACCATGGTAACCTTTGCTGACACTTCAAACATCAGGTAGCCTTTAGCCTTGGTGTCAATTTAAGACAACTTAGCAATGTCTTGGTATACACTTTGATTAAGAGTCTCAAGGTTCTCGGTGCATTTCTTTGCTTTTATCTTTTGCTCCTTTTAGGCAACAACGGCTGGACCTAAGAAAAGAGAACTTTTACTTTGGAAGGAGGTAAGAGGGTATTATTTTAGTTTTTCTGCCTTTTTCCACAGGCAGAGACATGAGGCATGAATAATTGCTGTCTTCTCAGCAGTGGGCCCTTTTTCTGCAGCAATATCAGGCTACAGGGGCTGAGGGTTGGCCACACGAATGCTGATTATGAGAAGTGAATAGTAAATATTTTAAACACCAAAGAAACCCTTGCGCATGATTCAACCTTTCAGCTTCACAAGGTCAAAGCTAATTTGCAAGCCACGAAAAAGCATTTGGCAAATTTTAGAGAACCCAGTGTAGGTGGGAGAGAGAATGTGTATATGTGTGTGTCCGTGGAAAGTAAGGTCTGATGACATTACATAGACCTCTGATACTTAGCGAAAGAGTTATTATAGCCATTAAGGCTGGCTGGGCTATTGAAGCAGCGTGAGTATTGGGCATACCTGCCAGCACTTCATTAATAAAGTGAATCACAGACTGCAGTTATGCATCAGTCCTGGCATTATCCAATACGGATGAATAACAGTGAATCTCTCGCATTCCTGTACACGAGCTGCACTCCAAAGGTCAACAAGAGTGAGAATTAAAGGCATGGGGTTCTGTCAAATTTACATTTCCCATTAGAACCAGTGAGTCTATAATATTAAATATTTATTCGCTAATATTCCTGCAAGGATGAATAAATGTTTCCATTAAACGGTACATGATTATACTGGCCACTAATACTCACTGTCACCATGTCAGCAAAATCAGATATTAAAAAAGCAAAAAACTTTCATTACGTCCTACTGTAAAGCAACTTCACATTTCACATCTTGTAAATACATTTTTTTTGTAAATCCTGAATACTAAATCCTTAAAGTGCTGAAAGGAAAACAACTCATTGTTCTGTGCAAAAAGCAGGAGTGCAGACAGGTGTTTTTCAGCTGTGGAGCCAATTTACACCTCTCATGCAAATGCTGTTTCTGCCTCACTTTTGGATTGTCTGGGAGGATATTTTGCAGGTGAATTAAAAAGTGTTTTTAGCATACCTGAAAAAGGTGTACAGCCAACAACTCACAGTTAATGCATTTGCATCATTTGTATTGTATCTGCACAAAAACTTAATTTTACAGGTAACTTCTAGTTGGAAACAGACTAATTATTAACCCATTTTCAGTTTTACATTAAAATATCATACAGTGTTTTATTTTATTTGAATTACAGCTGATATTAAGGTTAATCTAATACTGGATTAATATAACACCCACTTTGTTAAAATCCGCATTCACCCCTGGGCCGAAGGATACTTCTGGATTATATTTCTCTTGAAGTGAAAATGTGGTCCAGCAGCATCACCTGGCTTTCCCATTGGTCCATGGCTGTCATGGTAACCAGCAGGAATTATTCTCTTGACTCTGAATGAGCACTAATTTAACACTGAAGTCCTGGGAAGTCTGAAACATGTGCAAATGTAGAGTATCTACAATCAATAGAAAAATACTAAGCACTTAGCAGCAAATAAACAACCCTTTAGGATTTTTTCAGTGTGATACGCTGGCAAATAACTGATGCTGTGAAGCCACAAATTCACAAAAACATGGATTTCTATATTTGCAACTGGACTGGTGGCATAAAAAAGTATTAATTGTGTTTTTGTCTTTATTTATACATGCAAAATGATCTTAAATGAGGTTTTATGATATGACTCTAAGGATATTTCTGCCAAATTTTCTTTGCTTTCTCTATTTCTCTTTGGGTTTCTGTTTCTCTCTGTGTTTGGGTTCTTTATTAAATGTCCATGTGCATTTGTGTGTTTAAATTTTATCGTAAAAATCTTCTTCATAAGTGATGATCTCCTCTATACCTAAAAATGCCCCATGTGCTGATGAGGGGCAAGCAGGGAAAGCTGTAACACTAGCATATGCGAAACACAGCAGGCCAGAGAAAGGCGCACCTGAAGGAGTTCATTATGTATGAAAGATGCTGCTATCCTGCATCCTAGTGATGAACCTACAGCGCATACTTCCTCCGCACATGAAGACAACTTTATTAAAAAGACAAAACGTCATGGGGCGGTTACAGCGCCACGGTTGTTTGCTTTCATCCAGAGCCTGTGAAAAGACCTGGTAATAAATCAAGTAGACACATGAAAACAGATAGTGTAGTATCCTGTGACTGGGGACGCAGTGAAGGAGTCTGATATTTAGATTCCCTGAAGATACACAGAGAGGCTCAGCTCCTCTTGTGTCTCTGAATTACACAAACAGACATCAGAGAAGAAGTGAGGCACACTGATGAGGAATATCCAACAATGTGTGGAAGCCTGTTATCTAACAGGGTCTTCGGAGAGATGTGAGGGCAGAAGAGAAGAAGCAGAGAGGAGAGGGAAAACTGAAACAAAAGCTTAGAGAGAAAATAGAGCAGAGGAAAGGTAGAAGGGGGAGTCAAGACTCCTGAAGGACTTTAAAGATGGTAATTTACAGAAAGCAGCGGTGATGAGAGGAAATTATTTTGAGATGGGGACTCTGGAGCACCGTGGAGTTGAGAGGAATGAAGAGAGGGAGCAAAAGAGCAGAGACAAGGCAGAAGGTAATCTCTGCTACATCTATATTGTGAGAGAACGGACAAGTAAGTGAAAATGAATGAAGCCACCCTGGAGGGACAAAAATAATGGAAGTCTCTTAGATTAATATTTTACCTCTTGTTATAGCTGAACCGAATGCTTATACTGTGCACTATGTTTTGGGAGCAAACACACAGTGGGAAATATCTCATCTGAAGAATCATTTTACATCCTAAATATGTTGTCATCTTAAAAAAAACATTCGCACATACTCACAACAACTTAAGAAACCATGATCAAGATGATATATGAGTGAGCAAGGTCCTTTGCATACAGCCTATCACAGCATATTAGTTTTAAATTGACATGTCACTCAAAGGCTTTGACTGACATATCACTCTACTGTAGCAGACGTGGTGCCATGTCAGCGTTACTGTCAAAGTGTCACGGCATGGAAAGAGACATAATCAACAGACAGTCTGCAATTCCACCAAACAATGGAAATCTAAACTTTTTACACCTTTGCGTGATTAAATGTGCCATACAGTCTTGTAAAGAGTTCATATAAGCAACTGGGATATTTTACCTCCTTCTGTGCATCTGCGAATGCAACTAATGCTGGATGAACAAAGGACGTGAAGGTAAAATGCAAAATGAATGCAAATCGCATCATGAATGCATTATACAGATATTCCTGGGAGTTGCAGTTGTTCTAGCTAAGAAGCTAAAGTAGCATTACCTTCCCAGATGTTTGTGATATCCCTTCCATCTATTTATTTCTGTGAAGCGGCTGTACCAAAACTTTCCTTCTCCCAAGGCATGTCCTCCAGCTCCACCTGGAGGATCCTGAACTTTTCATGAGCTGGGTGGAAAATTCAGTTCCTCCAGCATGTTCTGGGTCTGCCCCAGGGTCTGCTCCCACTTGTACAAGCCAGACTGCCTCCACAGAGAACCATCCAGTAGGGATCTTGGTCAGATGCCCAAAACAACTCAAAAGGCTCCTTGTAATACAGATTCAGTTCAGTTGGACATGCTGGAAGACCTCCAGAGGGACTGGACTGCTATTTAATGCAAACATACACTCTGAAATAGAGAATCAGCCATTTGACTAGTGACCATGGGGGATGGTTTGGGAAGAGATGGGCTAGCAAATCGAAAGCAGCATGTGACAGTACAACAGAATCTGAAGGTCACCAAAACACATTCTGCACTCAGTCATAGAGAAACGATAACACATTTTGTGAAGCCTAGATCACACCGACACTGTGTTCTGATTGTTGTTGATGAGACAGACAACCATCACTCTGACTTTTCAGAAGTTTATTTCTCAAACCAAGGATCCAAGCACTCATATTGTCACTTCATAAGACAGCAAAGGAGAAACATTGTTATGTCCAGTTGTGTCTGGGCGTCTGCTGGGAAAGGAATTTAACCCTGGATTTATCTGCAAGGATCGGCCTCTGGGAATTGAGGTTAGTGGGGTGCTTGGTTGTGGCATCGGTGAACTGCAACCACATTTTGTCTTTGAGGTTTAAGGGTATATGAGCACAGTATTTGAAATACCAAGGGATGAAATGAATGGAGCATTTGAAAAGCTGCATTATTTTTCAAATACAATGACCTGGAGTGTCTTGGAGAAATCTGTAAAGTGTCCTAAATGTAAAACAAAGTGTATCATTACTCAACAAAAAAAGACACAAGTAAGGCAAAAAGGTGGAGAAAAAGTATCAGGCAAGAAATTGTCCTAGAAGGTACATTTCCAGCTCTCAGTGTCTCCAAGTCTTGTTGTGTCCGCAGGAGACAGCAACACTGAGGTAGTGAAGCAGCTGAGCGAGAAGTAATATATAGGACAGAGGAGACGTTAAAGTAAGAGGGAAATGGGAAAATAAAGCAGCATGCTGAGGGGGTTGTGGAGATGCGTGGGGTAGTACTGTACCTCTGTTGCCAGTGACTGTGGGGTCTGAGGCGTGGGTGCCTAATAGTGCAGTAGGATCTGGAGGGATGGGATGTAGGGGGGGAGTGGTGGATGGAGACAGGGTGGTGGGGACGTCTGTTGGAGGGGACAGACAGACATATATATATATATATATATATATATATATATATATATATATATATATATATATACAAAAAAATTATAAAACAACAACAAAATGAATTCACACGGGGACACTTTCTCTGTGATATAAAATGTTCTGTCTTGCCATTTCTGCAGCAGGAGAACAGAATTAACCTTGAATCTTGTAACAGGTCCTGCACTGGCAACCTTTTAACATATGAGAGGGAAGAAAGTTGGACTGCACACCAAATGAAGAAAGTAATTTGACAAATGATCTGTGCCAATTATCCATGTTTGCAGGGGTGATTTTAGAAAAGGTAGTCAAGCCATCATTACCGTGCTCCGTTTTTGACTTCTCACTGCTGGATAATAGAAAAAAAAAGTGCTTCATGCGAGGCAGAGTCTCTCACTGTCACATGTAAAGCAACAGAAAAAAATGGGACTGAAACATTGTGTGACAAAGTTAATGAGGTTACACTACCACCTTGGCTTTTATGTTTATGTCACGCCGCATTTTATGGTGAGCTACAAGCTTTTAATTGGCTGTGGCAGTCTTTCTCAGGACCAACTGTCCTCTGTGTCTTGGTGACATTTCAGCCTCAGTGTGACTCACTGACTAGCTAACTGCATGTCTTCAGGAAAGAGGGAAGAGAGAAAACGTCTCCTTGTTGGAGGGAAACCATTAAAAAGGTATTTTCCAAGAATTATGGAGGCAATTGTGAAAGGCTAAAAGGTGTGCTAATCACTAATGAAGGGTAGGAACAGACTGGGTGCCATTTCAAGAGAACAAGTAATGAATCTGAATAGGACTCTTTGACCCTCCCATACCCAATTGCCTTTTTTGTGGTACAGAATTTGTCAGTTTAATAACATCACTGTCATTACGTGCATTGGTTATTCTTGCTGTTAGCTTCAGCTGGCATTTGGAGGAATTGTTAAAGCGCAGCCACATACCAGGGCATGTATGAGCGGCACATTAATTAAACTAGCGCTGCGACTAATCAAATAATCAATTACTTGATTAATCAGGTGATTTGGTGCTTTTAGGGCTAGAATAAAACAAAACATTCAGTGACATCATCTTGAGTGCTAGAAAATTGCTATGGGCCTTTTTTCCACCCTTTTCTGATATTTTAGAGATAGAAATGGAATTAAATGATTTACTTGATAATAAAAATGATCAGTAGCTGCAGTCTTAAATTACACCTCCTCAAACCATGCACTAGCAGTGAGGCAGTGGGTTTTGGAATAGAAATATACCATGAAAGTTTGAAAGCTGTGATCGGCCTGTTGCTGTGAACCAAAAATTTATCAACAGAAATAATTGATTTATCTTTCAGCTTAGTGATCCTGCTTAATATGCTGATATATGCCCTTTATTGACTTTGGTAATGGAACCGACATGATGGTCGGATTGAGATGTGTTCAGGCTTCCCTGCCTACCTGTATGTGAATTCTGCTTGTGAGCTTCACATCCCTTTCTGCTTTAATAAAGATCTCCCACAGGATTTATGTTTGAAGGTGAAAAGTATCATAAATATGAGATGGTTTACATAATTAGTCAGTCCTGACCCCATGTTGTAGCCTTGGATGCATAGATGGAAGCTTTATCGCAGTAACAGACATGTAAACATTGAGCTGGAATGGTCTGTAATAGGTTTAAAAATTCATTATGTCAGATACAATAAAAGAAGTTGGTTAATGTTTTTACACCTACTTTGTCACAGTGTGTATGAGCACGGGATCAAAATTTTACTGAGCTGACAGCATTGGTAATTAGAAGAAGTAAATTTTAAGTTGCATAATGCTGGGATTTTACTTTGCCCTTTCTCCGATTTTACCCATTTTAATTTTACTCAGCACACTTTACTAAGCACTACTAGCTGAAGATCAAGTTGTAAGCCATTAAAATGCTGTTCATTTGGAAGATGACCTATTTCTATGACATTTACAGCCTTAATTTGATTCATGGTTCTATTAAAGCACTTGTCATTTGTGCAATGAGTTGACTAAAGTCTCTGGTTGGAGTGATAAATAACTTATGTGCATGATTTCTGGATGTGTGCATTGTTCTATTTGAGCCTATACATTCTGCAGCCAATGTGTATGTAAGTGAATATATCTTTGTACACAGACACAGTATGTAATATGCAAAAAGCCTTGTCCATATTTTGGAGTACTTGCTCATTGGGTGTCTGCATGTAGAGAGTCTAGATTCATTAAATTTAATAAATTACAGCTTCTGTTACATAAAAGTGACTAATGAAGTTGTCTCATCAAATAATAAATCTGATTTTTCATTTATTATGTTGTGTACAGTTTTAATTCTGCACATTTCTGATTCTAAATGTTTCTACATGTTTCACAGCACTTCATTACTGATTAATAGCAGCCTTGATTACATCCTTCATTAGCTGGTTATTACTGTACATCCACCAAGGACAGTCAAGAACAAACTAGAAACCTCTCTGGCAAAGCATAGCCAAAGGCATCTGATAGGTTTATTCTCTTGTGCGTAGGTCTGGGTTGAAACAAAAGAGCGCATGAAGCATTTCTCGTGTAATAATATTAACATAATATGTTATTGATCTACTTTGGGAAATTCCTCTTTGTCTCAAGTTGTGTGATTTTTCTGGCTGCAAAAAACCCCAAAAAACAAAAAAGTGGTTTTTGTCCATTATCACACACTAAGTTTCTGAAACAGAGGGAAAAGAGATGTTACTTAGCTCTGCTCTCTCTCTCTTTTTTTTTTATTAAAGCATTATTACTTAATGCCAAGAGACAAATGGCAGTGGAGAAACGGAAAAGAGGAAGAACTATCTGTTTTCCCTGACACCGAGTCCCTTTATCCTCCACCTCCTCTGGCGTTACTAGGAATTACTTATCCTTCCTGGTGATATTCCTGACAACACAGCACTAAATTCTGCCTCCCTCACACATTTCCCTCCTGGTGTGTGTGTGTGTGTGTGTGTGTGTGTGTGTGTGTATATCTGTGTATGTGTGGAGGATCTGGGACGCAGGTTTATTTAAGGAAAGGCGTTGGTGGCATTTGTGTCACCTGAGGCCCTTATTCTCCCTGTGAGAGATGGTACCACTAATCACTCTTAGCAGTGATACAGTATACAGATCAGGACGCATTATAATCTGAGGTTTTTGCATTGGAGTTTGGTGCACGTGCCGGCGAGGTTCATATGTTCCATTATTTATAGGTAGCATTGTTGGAATCCAAGCCGTCCTCTTGTAGCTACTTTCCTTTGCAGATGCTTCATCTGTCGATGGTGTCAAATGAGTAACTGATGAATATTTCCCTCTGGACATTACACAAAACACAATTACCCACATACGAAGCTTTCCTCTGGACTCACCATAGACGTAGAGTACATATTCAGCACTGCTGGTCCCTAGGTGGTTGCTAGCTTCACAGCGGTAGGTGCCATTGTCTGTCTTGTTGAGTGAAGTAAAGGTGAGCTCTCTCCCCTCTACAATCATCCTGTCCAGGTCAGGAAGTTCACCTCCATCCTTTGTCCACAACACAGGATCTGGCCTGGGAGGTAAGAGGATGTGTAAGAGAGACAAAACATGCTCCATGTACGTGTCTGGCAGCATAAAATAAAAAGCTGACGTGGACTAATGCAGAATAGGAGTGACTTACGATGGGTTTCCTTTGGACATACACTCCAGCTTTAAGTACTGACCCTCCTGAGGGACTGCAAGGGACGGGTTGATCTCCACACGAGGAGCATCTAGGACAGACAAAGAGGGCTCAGAGTGAGAGGGGATAATATGGAATACATCAATATTAACAGAATTATTCTATTATTTTCCTGACATTGATATGATGTAATGGTAAAAAGTCGTGAGGAAAAAAATGGTTCATCTCAATTAGTCAGACTTTTTTGTTTCTTCTTACAGAAAACCCAAAATAAAAAAAATGATTGAAGTATAATTAAATCTGATATAAGTTGAAGAGCTATGATTTAGGACATGCCATTGTAAGAATATGACAGGAGCCAATGACTGTCCATTATAATTTTAATGGACAAAAAAAGTGAACCTAAAAAATATAATATAGTATAAATATCTATGCGAATAGGATTCCGCAACCATAGCAACACTCTTTACCAAGAATATCAGTTGTTCCCTTATTTATTCATTTTGCATTGACCTTTTCCTCTTACGCCCATCTGTACATTTAATGTATGTGTTTGTATGTGGATTGTGTGTACACTCACAGTGGACCTCCAGTACTTCAGTGGCCTGCTGTGGTGACTGTGCGAGTGCCACATGGTCCACTCTGCAGGTGTAGGCCACTCCATCATCATTCCTGTCCACTCGCAGCTGCAGAGAGCTCCGTACTGTAAACGTCTTCCCACTTGCATTCACCTCTTTGGCACCTTTGGAGAGAGTTGCATACTGTCACCAATGCAGCACATTTATCTTTCAGTGTGCGACGGCCACACACCCGTGTGATGCCCCCATGTTCCACCCACCCATGATCTGCTTTATGCACACAGCCAAGGTCTCCTATCCATATACTGGCTTATAGAGCTTATAATGCAATGCAGCAAGCACCGACATTGAATATTTCACACTGATAGCAGTTACATCTTTATCACACCATCACTTCACAGTTCTGAAAAATACCATACTGAATATTTGATAAAGTTGGCATTTGAGAGCAAAGATCATACTCCCATGTGTATGATTAGACTGATAGAAGTCAAACGGACTTTAGAAACTCAACCAGTGAACTCAAGAACTTTGGAATCTGCGTTGTGAATAAAATAATCTTTGTACAAAATCTTCAATTTACTTCACTTTAATTTTTCATTGACCTAACAACCACAGTTAGAATGTCATCATGCTACTTTCTCCAGTGACGCTTGTCTGGCTTCTACCACTTTACCTGATGTGTGAATGGAATCTGTTTTTCCTTTGTGTTTAGTTCTTGGGCACTTCAGGGAGAGCTATGCATACCAAAAGGTGTACACACAAAAAAGTGAATAATGAAAGAAACGCACAAAGTAGCAAAGGGAAATCAAGGTCTTGCTCTTACTGCGCCATCAACACGTGTATTTGCAGAAATACTGAAGATTACTACACTCATAAAATCCATCTGCTGCATATGCTTTATCTTGTATCCTGGTGCTGGTACAATCTAGACAGGACCAACAGAAAGACACAGTCAACCACGCATGTTTACACTCACACCCATGGTCAATGTAGGATCACAAATTAACCGAACATGCATTTCTTTGGACTGTCGTGGGAAAAATCACCAACAGGTTTAAACCTTAGAACTTGTAGCTCTGAGATGACAGTGCTAAAAACTGCACCCACAACACCACCAAGTCCTACTTACTGCTCTCACAACCATCACGAGTCAATTTTTTTTTTTTTTCCAGGAAATGCCATTTTCAACTGTTGCTTCTCCCATTGTTTATGCTTTGTGGGGTCACTGTGTTGTCTGTGTAACATCAGTACACATCTCCCCGGATGCTGCCAGTTCTGGTTCAGTTCTGTGGCCTCACCTGCCATCTCTGTGTGTGCTACTCTGGGCTCTACTACTCCCACACAACTTGTTGAAATCCCAACAAACATTTTCACGCACTTCACTTCTCCCTCTAAATGACAGCTATTTCCAGTCTCGCCTAGACACAGACATTACCGGTGCCAATCAGACATTTGGCAACAACCGAATTTCACCTTGTACCAAAGTATCATCACGCACAGTCCTATTCATTTGTACAAATTGTTCTCAGAGCTGTATCAGCAACACCTGCCTTGTAATTCCAACCAAACACCTGATCTTCCACTCAATGCACATCAACACCCCAATCACTGGCAAGGCAGTGGAAAACTCCTCCAACTTTCAAATTATCCACCTGATGTCCTGACATTTGGCAAACTCCTTGATCACATCATTCCCCCCTTTGCTTAATTTGCCTCCCTAATGATATAGACTTTAGATTAGCCAAATGTGTTTGATTTAAGTGCCACGACCTGCCTTCGTGACACCTGTCTTCGGCTGCCACATTACTGTCCTTGAAATTTTTATTGGTTAGTGATAAATAATCCCCCCTGAAAGCAGAGATGCTGAGTAGGTGGAGAGACTCTTCTAACTGAAGGGTCAGAAAGTGGACTCCTACACTACTGACTTTGCTCATCCCTGTCAAGCTGTCCTTGAGCTTGGCACCCTGTACTTAGTTAGGGCGCCCTGTGAACTATCCAGATGACCACAGTTTCATCGCCATGCAGAATGACAGTCCAGTAGCACACTGAGATTCTCTAAACATACCCAGCAACACTTTGCTGATATGCTACCAAGTCTTTTTTTTTTCCACAAGTTTGTAGTAGTTTTTTTCCCCTTTCTGGAATATTACAGTTAGAAAAAGAATTACTATAACTGGGAAACTTCAGTGTCCTCTATATAATACTGATCTTCCACAAATCTGCATTTTTTAACTGACCCTGATCCTACTACTGGCTGTTTTACTGGATAATAATTTCATTATCTAAACATATACAGCTCCAAGTAGTTATTTTTTAATGCTTCCTTCCTCCGAATCAGCCGTTGGTGTTTGGTCTGCTCACATAATATCATAACATTAAGCCAATTCATCCTATTCAGAAATCTCATACTATTTCTGCATTCAGACAATGCACTACTTAGTTCAACATGTCCCACTTTTCCTGTATTTTATACATCATCACATTCAAGGACATTGCACTGTGCATACAGTCTCTCATGCTGACCGCCTTTGTTTGTGTCTCCTAAAGAGACTGTTTACGCTCCATATCCTTCTCTTCTCTGTGCTCATCTGCTCCACTTTCTAAGCATCCCACCCCACTGTCGGCTCTCCCTCGCCATTCTGCCAATCAACTATTCTGCTCAGCCACTTCCCCCAACTGAGGCAATGAGCCCGCCTCCCCTAGAGATGAATGACTGACAGGTCTGCAGTGTTAGCAACATCTATCCAAACAACAGGAGAGAGGGAGAATGACTCGATTTCTACAGAAAGAGGAAACTGCAGGAGGCAAAGGAAAGTGAAAAAGGAGAGGGGGAGCGCTGGAGGGAGAGGACATCTAATTTCTAATATCTAATATCCATGTTCCAGGAGCGCAAACAGATTCATTCAGATCCATCATTTGCAATACCAGGTCCACGTAAACTGCTTCTCCCTGCCTCCTGCTTCTCCCTCTGTCTGTTTCCCTACAAGCTTCCTTCCACATATATGCTGTTTTAAAAAATCCCTGTTACCCAATCTGTTTTTATCCCTCTTCCTGGTGATATTTGTATGTTATTGTTGAGGTACGTATTGGGCTTAATGAGTAGTTGGATGCTTTATTCAAACACTATTGCTTTTGAAATTAAAAATTCATATTTCTTGAAACAGTGCATAAACGCACTATTTATGTACTTTAAGTCAGGTGAGAAAATGTGACTTACACCAAAGAAAGGTGCAATCATACGCTAACTTATCTGGGACATCAAATCCTTTCAAAAAGGTCATGTTTGGTTTTTTTCGTTAACCTGACAGATGTGTTTACTTTTTCTGCATTTATGACTTGGTTTGAAAAGATGATTATAACCTGCAGTGTTTTCATTTTTTTGGAAAAATACTGTATGTCAATTCAAAACACTGTAATGGCTTTCTCTGAATAAACTGAATGAATCATCCTGAATTGTGCAGTCTGATTATGCTCATATATTATGCTGAGCAAGACCAGAATTTAAGTACTTCAGTCACTGTGATAGGCACTCAGCGATGTCCCTGTAGCAATTAACCTAATGTTCTCACTGCACTTAAACTCCACTATTTCTCACCGTAGGCTGTTTTTCAGGAAAAAAAAAAAAACACTTCTTTTCTAAGTAATAATATTTCGATCTCAGTGGTTCTTGATTGTAAAAGCACTCTGCATTGAAACAAAACTACTGGAGAAATTGAGAAACTCACTTTCTGCTGTGTATGATTTGGCTGTGTGATTTAAGTGTCTCGGCGCCTTTAGCTTCTTTTCTCATGGCATTTTGAAAGGACTCTGATTGCCTCTGTGTGATTCAAGATAAGAGTACTAGAAAAACTAAACACGCTCGCTCAAAGTTTGACTTCATTAATATCATTATTTGGTCCAAAGTCTTCTAGGATCCACTTTGAGAACATAATAACAGTTGTCTGACAGCAAGTAAGACATCATCGATAAAGTGCATCAATCTGCATGCACTCTGTGAGTGAACTAAAGCGTGAGTGCATGTGTTTGGCTGAGAGTTGGTATAATTGGTCTATAAATACAGTGTCTTATAGTTTAAACAGCTGAAAGGAGAAGCTGACATTGGGCTGCCATTAAATCTCAGTCTTGTCAATCAAAAAGTCATCTGTCTCATAACACACATGCTCCATATGCTTGTGTTGCTTCTTCATTGGCCTGAATGAGCAAAGATGGTGAGAAGGCACCGCCATTTGCTTTCTCTGAGGAAGAATTAGAAACATATTGATGTGTTTCATTTTTTAAAATAAATTTATTCATATATACAGTTTCCATAATGATATATTTAGAATAGTTTTAAGGCAACAAGTGTGCAGATTTATATTTCTAAGTAGTATATACATGTTGCACAATTTACACAGTTTTCTTAAAAATAGTTGAGAAATTCAACATGCACAACAAACACACTAATAAGAAAAAGGTAAGAGAAATGGACACCCTCCTGCCATATTCACATGTGCTACCTTTCTCTCACAAAAAGCCTGGTAGTATTTGGCGGTGACTGCATCAAGCTGTTCTGTGGGTGGGTTGCTCAAAGCTCCGCATCGTTGGTGTGAGCCAAGACGGGGCCTTGGAGGATTAGAAATGGAAATGACAGGCGTAAAATGTGAGGATCTGACCCTTTTATGCCATTTTACAGGTGGGAGGGACGACACAGGAAAGGAATATGGAGGGACAGACAAGAGTGACTCAGGAGCTCTGCTAGGGTGGGGGATGAATCGCAAACAACGGCAACAGAGCTCCTGGCAGCAGGGGTCCGAGGGCTGACTCACCATACCCTGAACAGCCTCCCATCTCAGATTTAAAACAATTTGCCATAGCTTGAACAATGTAAAACCATCCGCATCTGAGGGTGAGGATAATCAGAGTATGTTAGTGCACAAAACACTCTTATGTTTAAATACACAAGCTGACAATGTTAAAAAAAATCTGTTGCCAGGTTTGTATCTAACCTTTGCGGTTTCCGTTGCCAGTCAGACGAGCAGCATAGCACCAGGCATGACTAAACTTTCAATCCAGAGCACTAATACGCATCGAGCTCCAGCTCCAGAGAGGTGTGGGGATGATGTATTGTGCCTCCCACCGCCGTCTCACTTATTCTGGCTACTCTGCAGTGTTCAGGGAGCTCGGCCTGTTGGCAGCCTGTAAGCGTCCTCCCCTGTCTGGTCTGTCTCACCAGCTCGACTCTGTGCTTAACTGACGGGTGACTACAACCAGGGAGCACTGTTAAATGTTAGGAGACTCTCTTTCAATGCCTGGCAGACCTGTATCATAATGTCCTTTCTGACATGAAACTCCCAGAGCATTCACAGCTAAGAGGTGTCTGCCGTGTATCCGTGAAGACGGCTTTCCACTCCAAAAAGAGAGGCCCGGTCAGTCTCACCGCCCTGGCATTTAAAAATGGACAGGTGCTCCACCTCCAGGATGTTGCTTTTAATGGGCACAGACAGCGTGTGCAGCAATCTGATCTCACCTTCTACTGTGCTCAGGGCTAAGTCTGTTAACCTCGTCACACACTCTTATGCTGCCAGAGACAGAGGATACATCACATCCACCTCCGCATGGGCATATTTAATGAAGGTGATATAAGTTTAAAGAAAGAAGGAAAGGATAGGTGGTGCATGCAGCTCGAAATACATCTCCTCTTCATTCTAACCACCTTGTGGCTTAAGCGTTGGACAAAAATTGAACTCATCTGTACTTAATATCAATCGATATAAGAATAGAATCCACAGATCTCATTCCAAGCATGTATGTGTGCGCCATGCATGCAACTATTTTTGTGTTTGTAGCGCACATGAAACAGGATAGAGAGGGCCAATATGCTATTTTGTGTGTGCAACTCAGGCATCTTTTATTCATGCCACTGTGGCTTGCAGGAGCCATCTTGAAATTACACCTTTAATGGTCATTGATCCACTCCACCTCAGGGAGCTGGATAGTATAAATGTAGTCCCAACACAGACTTTTTAAGTAGTGTGCAAGGTTGTCTAACACTGTCAAAGTGGCTGAAAATGTATTTTTCTTTTAACTAGAAAACTTCTTTAAATTCCCAAACTTGATTCTTATTTTAGTGTTCACGGTGTCACTAGCAGTCTCGTCAACCCCAACATCATCCTCTCTGAGACAAGCTCTTGGAGCTTCTTCCTCTTCACTTTCCTCAATGGCTCTTTCCAGGGCAAACCTAAGAATAATAATGGCCACCTTAGTCTGTTCTTATTCACAGTAGTCAAGGACAATTACCCATAAATGAAGAAATAGCCAGCACTATTTCAAAAGGTTGTTCAGTCACTGTTCAGCTCTTCAGTGAACGGGCAGAGCTGAGTGATAGCGTATTGAAAAGTCAGCAGACAACGACCTGAAATAGCGCAAGGTATGTCTGCAGTAATAGTTCCTTGTCCTTGACTAACAACTTTGACAATGGAATAGGGATGTGACCGCGAGCGAATTTGAATCAAATCTCTGCGTTTTTTTCCTTAAGCCCCCTTGGAATAGAGCTATCGCGTAACATGATGAGGCAATAACCTCTACAGTTTAGGTCAGAGAGTATGATAATACTAGTCTGACAGCGAACATCCCCACCCTTATTTGAAATAAATATTCATTTCATCTCTGCCTTACTTGGTCTCCACACAGCTCCCCCTGGTTCAGTGGTGTGTAAACAACTTCTACATGCGGTGATATTGGAAGAGGTCTCTCTGGGTTATGGTGTGTAACTGAGATAGAAATATATCATTACTGGGTGGGGACTGAGGGGATCTAAGGGACAAAGCAACTGAGAAATAAGAATATTGGATTCCGTTCCACACACGCTAGCTTATGTCCTTACATGCAGTCTGTCCGCTCCATCTGTCTGTGTTGCTCACGCATACACACATATACATAGATATACACACTCGCATTTAGCATAGGGTGTTTGTTAACTGCTTGCGAATGGGTGATGGACTGCTCCAGCGGCTCTACCGGTAATATAATCTTCCCTATTCCCCCAGATCCCTCACCAATATGTCACAATTGTCATTTATTCCCAGCATGGTCACCCACAATCAGATGGCTTTTCACACTGAACACACCCCGATCCTGTCAGGATGATGAACACTTCAAGTGCACTCGCATACACCTACACATGCATACATACATTGTGTATTAATAGGCGCTGCCCTTTCTGTTTGCTTGCTTTTATGTTTATTTATTTTGTCATTTTCAAGTGTTGAGAGAAAGTCAGACCACCAGAGGGGCGGTTCGCTACTGGGTTGGTTTCATTTTCCCCCATTAAAATGCAACACACACTTCCATATACAATTATACACAGATAAACTCTCAATTGGTGTCACATGTACGAAGTTCGACTGTCTGTGACTAGATAATTTACACCTTCTTATTACTACAGAAAAACTGGACCAATTAGTGGCAGAAATGCATTTATGGTTTGACAAAGTAGAACTAAACGTGAAAATGTGTGTGTCAATCATCATGTTGAGAACACATTTTTTCCTGAACTAACTGTGTCCTGGAGGTGCCTGACAAACGCATCACAGTGAGCAATGAACTGCTAATTAAAAACAGACACCTACCTGTCAGGAAAGACAAGTTATTATTCAAAGGATCAACGTTTCCTTCACCTTTAAAACCAAGAGGACGTGATATTATTTATTCAACTTCACTGTGTTCAGATCCAGTGTGTGAGGTAACAAAGCTCTTTTAGCATAAAGGATGTTCTGAGTGAGTCTGAATAAATGCGATGACACAGATTCATCTACGACTAATTAAAATGAAAGATAAACATGATATCTGCTTAAAACTGTGTGGACAACTAGCATTGATTCGTTCTTATCGGCTTGCTGATCTGGACCGCCGGAACCCTAATGCCAGATAGCAGGCTGAGCTGTCTGGACTTAAGCTTTGGGTAGAAAGGGTGTAATGGCAGACACTGAAAGAGCCTTTCAGTGAATTCAGAGAGGGCCAAACATCACCTGCGATCGAAATTCTTGACGAGTCCAATAGTGGATCTGACAACTATCTTCTAATCCGACATTTGTATTAAGTCTCAAGGTGCTGCTTTCTGTTCTGGCACAGTGTAACCAAGACTTCTTTAACAGGAAGAAAAAAATCATAATGCAGGTGTCATCATCTTGCTGGCATCAAGGCATATGCACAACAGAACACACTTCTACAGAGGAATGTGCCCTTTCTGGGTAAAGAAGCACAACCTTGTCACAGTGAATAATATGCTGATATAAAATTGTACAAGGCCCAAATTAAAGACAGTCGTGTGCCAAGTTGAGGAGAGAATTATAGCATCTGACCTTAATGAGAGTGCGTATCCTCCCGAGACTACCTTCACTTCGAGCCACCAAGGATATCTCTGACTACCTGTTAACTTTCAGCGGTAAATTAAAAGAACATAATGTCCCTGCTACATTTCCATTTGCCTTACAGGGAGCTCTTTTCTCAGTAGTGGGCCACTGGGAGAAGTAATAATGGTCCAAGGAGACACAATAAACTTGTGCGAAAAAATACTCACTCTGCTAATTAGTGTATACTCTGTTTCTATATGCTTGTTCATCAGAAGGAAAACAAAAGCAATACAAAGCGGAGAGACAAACTATTAGAATAAATTACAAAACCAGCGAATAGTCGGATTTAAAAAAAAGGTGTAAAACAAACAACAATTTGCAGCTTGGGGATTATGTTTTTTTTAATAACATAACTTAAAACAGTAGAAAGTAAGAAGTAAGTATTCCATTTCATTTGAATTCACTTTATATGTATGATGTCTGTGTTCATGAGCAGATGAACAGGGAGACAATTAGTAGTTAGCATGCTGATTCACTGCTGTTTGGGGAAGAGGTGATTGAAAAGGTGTCTATTACAGTAGAAACGTGCATCGCTAAAGGTATTTGAAATACTGTACTTGAAAACACACAGGACACAAACTCAGTTACATGAATAAATATGTGCCACATAGATGACAGACCTAGTTAAAGCTGCCTGTGACAGCAGAAAGAAAACTATTAATATGCATTGTTAATAAGAAAAAAAAATCATGCATTGTTTGGCAAAAATAAAGTACTTTTGTGCCTTATTAAGCCTTTGTATGAGCAAGAAAATGAACTCCATGAAGTGTCTGTGTTGTATGTCCCAAATACTTCTCCTGAAGCAAATTCTACTACCTTTAATTGGGCTTTTAGGATGTGCAACACCTGGCTGGTTGTTATTCTCATTACTGAGAGTCAGTGATCTGTTGGGTTATGCAAAGATTCTGACAGTGTCTTTCCAAACATTTGCATTGTTTTTGACAGTTTGAAAAAAAAAAAAAAAACCTGTGATTTTCGATCCAATCTTGCATTTAAATTAGAAAAAGGGTGATTTGCATTTTGCTATCTGCCTTTTATCTGCCATTTGATACAAAACCGCATCTGTTTCTGTCTTTCTCAAAAACTTAATTTCATTGTTTCATTTCCTAATCTTTTTTTTCTGCAGCAGTCTCTCTCTCTTTCCCTCTTTCGTTCAAACAATTACATAGCGGATGGTTCATCAAGTAGAACAGAGCAGGAGCAGGGTGGAAATGAGGTATGTAGTCCAGTCAGTGAGATTTAGAACAGCCCTCAGATAACAAGGGAGGTTAATGTATCGGTCTCAGGCCAGAGGACACATGCTGAATCTGCTCTATTAGAAACAACTTGTTCAGAACAAAAACACACTGTTGAGACAGCCACTACAGCAGTTTCACGGTGCCAGTTTTATGACAAAGACTTTCTACCATTTTGAACGCATTTTAAAACACAAATGAGTACTTTCTGCTACATTTGTTCTCTATTTGTTTATTACAAAGTGCAGTCTGAGCCATATTGAAATGTGATAACCAATATTTTCTTTTTTTTACTATCTCCAAAGAGAAAATGGTTCTTATGGAGAAGTTTGCTCCAGAGGGAAATAACAGTCAGGTATTAAAATAGTGGTAAATCAGTGGATAGTTGTTAACTGTTGCTGTTATCAAGTGATACTCTTAGAACAGGACTAAAGGCATAAAATATTAGTAGTGTTTTTCAATGGCAGAAATTGTAAAGTAACTAAACTGGTTCAATGAGAAAATATGTTTTTCAATTACATTCACAGCCTCAGTTTTGTTTGTATTAGTAAGGTAATTGTGTTGTCAAAGAGCCAAATCTTGGCAATGTAAAAAACAAACCAATTTTCAGCAAAAAGTCTTAATTCCTGTTCTAGAAAGAGTGATCGATTTATGTAATCCTATTGCATTCATAAGATGTCAGTATAAACCTGCCACTAGTTGCTTGTTTTAGCCAACTTTGTCCTTCCTTTCTGCCGTCTGTGTGTTACTGCTTTCTTTGCTAGGTGAAACAACAACAACAACAACAACAACCACCCCTGAGTAAAAAACCTACCACACTAAATATTTTCAGTTTTACAAGAGGATTTAGATCATGTAGTTTTGTGGGAGAACATTGGTTTTGATTAAAATGCTGCAGCAAATGTTCTACCAAAGCTATTCCACCTGTAATTACTTTAGGGAGTGTTAAAGCTACAGCCCTTAGCTCTGCCCACCTCGACTGTAATTGGTTTACAGAAAATACAAACAAGCCAGAGCATTTTTACCCGCCTACAGCCGAATGACCGTGTGCTGCAGCCAGGCTATTATGTTCTACAGAATGGGCTGGCAAAGCGAGGCCATACTTTCCCTGACAGTGTCTGCATGACGCTACGCTATGCTGTATGTTTCACCATCCATGCAGCTGTAAACAATGCAGATGTAAATACAACTACAGATGTTACGTACCTTTGACCTCCTTTTCATTCCTGAACCAGCGCAGGTCGGCGGCGGGCTTGCTGCCCTGAGTGATGCAGGTCAGAGTGATCTGGTCTCCCTCAAGGGCAGGCTTTGTCAGGCCATCGATCTCTGGCTTCTCTGGCACACCTGAAGGATGTAATGGAAATCACAGCGATGGAACGAATTCACGCACAGCAGTACGTCATTATGCAACAATAATACTATTTTGCCTTATTGGAAATTCTCCTCCAGCTTGCCCACCTGCAGGGACATTACAGAGCAGACTACAAAGCTTCCTTGAGCAGGACACAGATCAGGGAAGATTGCTGTTGTCACATGGGTGGACAGTTTTTCTAACCACCCGGTCATCCATTTCTTTAAAGGTCTGATTTACAAGAAACTAATTTCTCACTTACATCTAGTGGTTCTTAGCCATGCAGATAGTTTTGATTAATTCTGTCCCGGTTATAAGATATCTGCCTCTGCTTCAACTCAAATGTAATAGGGTTGAATGGAGTTTTGTTTGTGATGTTCACAGAATTGAAAAATGACATTTAAAAAATTCAACAGCAACGTGTCCTCTAAGAAAAATGTCAAGGTTCCTCTGGGTGCTCCGCAGATTTTAGTATTAACACTTTTCACTGGGACTGACTTCTATGGTCCCCAAATTATCATGGTACAAAGTGCAAGTGAAAAAATCTGTTTTTGTATTTGTGTGTGTTTGTGTACATGTGGTTAAGCAAAGGTTTGTGACAACACAGGAGGCCACAGTATTGTCCAGAAAATGTTAATTACTGGCCTTTCCTAGAATGAGTGTTTTAAGTGTGTAGTGTCTGCCCTTCTAATGTCAATGAGCAATGAGTCTGCCTCAGGCTGAGTGACTGAAAGGTCTGTCAGTCAATGCCATTGACTGGCTCTCGCCTTGTCTGTCTCACCACCTCTTGTAAGGTTTATTACCGCTGTTAAAGGCCTCCCTTTTTTATGTTTACCATTTGTGTGAAGGGACAAGCTGCATACACAATCCCAACAATTGCTGCGTCTCATAGACGCACCAATAAGTGCTATCTGCCCCTCCTTATCTGAAGCTAAATCTTATACAAGTCATTTTTAATACACGTTTTTCTTAGCAAATTGGTTTGGTGGATAGTTTTAAGAAGCATAAAGTACTGTAAAGTGTCACTACATCAAACTACTGTGGTGTGTGTGTAAGTGGGTGAATGAGTAAGTGTGGCTTAACTCAGAAAATTTTTGATGGCTTTTCTGCCAGACTGAGTAAGAGCAGATCAAATACAATGTTCATCTTATACAGTCACGTTCCTCTTGGGTGGCAAGAGGCTGCAAAGCTTTAAACCTTCGCTTTGTGCATGTGTGTGTTGTGTGTGTGCGTATGTGTATGTGTGTACGTAGAGCCATGTGAGTGTATGTGTGTCTCTGCTCATTTGTGCATTATGGATTGGTCTGTGCTATGGTGTGTTAGTGTGCGTGCATGACTGCTAAGCATGACCAAGAGCGCTTTCAAGACAAGGAAAAAAATCCTGATTTCTGAAGCGTGGTAAAAAAAAACAGACAAGTGGATTTCACTGATAATTCTTGAGGTCACTCTGATCACACTGCTTTATGTTAATGTACACATACATATGCATTTTGTGCAAAGTAAGAGGGAGAGGATGCATCTTGACACCGTTACATCGAGTTAAAGTCAGTGTAAGTTTCTGTTAATAACTGAACTTTTGTACTGTTTTCATATGTTATAATTGAGTGCTAAGTCTCTCACGTCATGCATTTTTAGCAAGGCTAGTGGCACAGCTTTAAGGATGGTAGCGTGTGTGTTTCGTTCAGACTGAAATACCAACTGGATCGATTTCTGTAAAATTTTGCACAGGTGTTCATGGCCTCCAGTAGATGAATTCTAGTGTCTCTGGTGATCCGTGACTTTTCTATTGCACGATTGCAATGAAATTTATTACACGCACTAAAGTTCCAATCAGGGTGTACTGTAATAAATTTGATGACCCTTTAACTTTTACATCTAGCACCAACATCAGGTTGAAAGTTTGACTTGTTCAGGACTTTTCACCTAAAGCTTTTCAAATTATTTTTGTAGTAATAATAATAATTAAAAAAACCAAATGTACTGATGCATCAAAAGAACTGAATATAAAGCTTACATGGTCATTTTAGAAAATTTGTACCTTTTCCAAATCATTCATTCAATGTTTTCTCGTGTTCATTCCAGGCACTCACTGTCCTGAAACAGTGGCAGATAAACCGGGCCATTCATAGAGCATTTTGTATGTTTTCCTGGCTTGCGCCATTAACTATTAATATTACAAAAATAATTTTCTCCATATCCTTATTGAGCAGTAGCCTTTAATGTCTCTAATTCTCAGAATGCTTGTTAAACAGAGAGCCAGCAAATGGTCCTGGAGTGCAGTAGCACATCTATTAACATTAGCGAAAACTAATTGGCAAGATAATAAGCCTGGTGGCAGGAAATGAGACAATGTTTGTGTGAGGCGATGAACACAACAGAAACACGACTAAAGAGAGGGAGGTACTAACAGTATGTTTTTATTTGCCTGCAGGATGCAGGCATGAGGCAACAGGGTATTTCTAACCATGTTAAATCACAACCAAATCATAAAAAAAAACATTAACGTTAGACCCCATTCACAAAAAGCTCCACCAAGGCTGCAACAGTTAAACCATCAATGTTCTTATATGAACCCATAGAGAAACTGAGTGATTTCTAAGTGATTTCACAAAATTTTGAAATTTAGTTAACTGAAATGTTTAGTTAATTTAGTAACATTAATCATCACCTAAGACTCAAAGAACAAGACCTTCCATTTAGAGCATTCTGAATGGGGAGCCATGGGAATAAGAAAATGCAGAGATGCCTTTTTTTTCCCTACAAATAGCAGCTTATGCAGACCATAAGGTACAGCAGCCACAAAACTCATGTGAGCAAGAAATATAACTTTTTCTTTACTCTCTTCTTTTCTTTCACCTTCCCTTTTGCTTGCTCTACAAACATGTGTGCTCCACAGCTGGGAGCAACAATGAGCACCTGCTTTCTAGACAGTGTCCAAGATAATCGTGGGATATGCAGGATTTGTTTCAGTCAGGTCAACCAAGACAGATTGGGGGGGTTTGCACAGAAACAGCAACTACATTAATACAAATGAACATTACATTTATTGAGGAATTTAGTCTTTCTACTTACCCAGAACAGTCAGGTAGGCTTTGGCTGTTCTGACAGGCATGGTGAAGAGAGAACAGGTGTACATGCCTTCATCAGTCAGCGTGACATCACTGATACTGATGGTTAACTCCGAGAACGATGCATGAATAAGTTCAATCCTGTTGTCCCTTAAAGCTGGAGATAGAAACAGACAGAGACAGACAGTTATCAAACATGCTGAAATATCAGGAAACCAGCAGCCAAGAAAGACACAACTTCTATAAAATTAATTTGATATGGTGCAATATTTAGTAACCATTTTGTTATTTCTCTTGCATTTTGTATCATTTGGCAAATATTGTTGTCCATTCTATATGTTTATGTGCACCGGGGGTTTCACTACACATATACAAAGCCAAACAGATGTTATAGAAGAAAGAGAGTCAAAGAGGAAGGCTGAGAGAGATCAATTCATGATCAGAGCAGCAGGAAACAGCAAAACAGAAAACAGAGATCAATGGTATGTTAATACTTTGCATTCTATTACTAATGTCAACATATGTACATTGTTAAAGAAACAGCAGAATCCCAATTTAATGAGACAAACACACAAGAGAGCATCTTAATTCAAACCTTCTTCGGTGTGTACGGTAAGGCCACAAATTATGAGCAACTCTGCCTTTAGCATTATGTATAAATATGCTTCTTCTATTTAACCTGTCTGTACTATGAAATGCAATTTTGCCTATTAATTTTGAATGCTGATGCATAGTATGGTTTATGCCTATATGAAAATGTGCTCATTTTCTTTGTTTACTACTTTAAAATATGGTAGACACACCATGCTATGTAAGGTAAATAACATATGTATGAATTGATTTAAATGCATAGACAATTGGAAAATTTTGACCTTAAAACGGAACTCTTATTTCAATCTCAAAATGAACGCATCAGCACGCCTCTATGGTAAACCGCACTCCTACAGTTTTCTCTGCTGAAAACCGTTGTAGACATTTACTTATATGACAATGTAATCTTCTAAAAGATATAACGGAATGGAAATCAATACTCCAAAAACGGGCAGAGAGAGGCCTAATGAGAATTTGGCAAGATGTGAGGGTTGAAATAGATTTACTGAGATTGGATGGCTGGTTGAAACATACTTCATGTTCTTCAAACCAGACTCTGTACTTCATATTTGTGTTACAGTTGGAGCAGTCGCTGAGATTTCACAGTGAGGTGACACCTTGAAAATGACGTGACTACCGTGTGTAAGGGGTGCATTGTGAGGAACAAAACAAAACCACATAAAAGACTGGTTTGTACATTATGAAAAGACCAATGTCAGTTGCTCAGTGTGCAAACATTTCTATCGTGATGTGTCTGAGGCCTTGGCTACTCAAGAGGTTGATTCAAGCCTTCCTTTAGCGAGCACAATGCTTTTCTACAACCCTTTTTAATATGAGCAGCCAAAGCGGCGTTGCTGTGAATCTCCATGAAAGTGACTCGGAGTCTCTCCATGTTCTAGTCGAGTGTGTGTGTGTGTGTGTGTGTGTGTGTGTGTGTGTTTGTGTGTGTATGTGTGTGTATGTTTTGGTTCAACAAAGAAAAAGCATGATTAACTGCACAGAGGTTTTCATGTGAAGCCACATGAAATAATATGCCTTTCCTGTGATAATTTGTAAAAAGTCATGCAAAATGTAAAACACACTCTAGATAGATTTAATCAGTAAAAGTCTATTTGTACAATACTTTAAAGATTGGCTGACACCCAAGCTATGTAAAGTATGACATCCTAAAGCTTTAAGCAGGCATTAAAAAAATCATTCTCTTATATGCACTAACCCACATAAATCATGTGACTAAAGTGCAAACCTTAATTAATTTATACTGCATTTCAAACATTCATATACAAAAAATACATAACATATCATAATATATGTTACAATGATGTCAATTACATCAAGTCAATTAACATTGAGCTATTTTGAAAATTGCACTGACATAATTACAGTTTAACTGTATTACTATATATTGAGTGTTGTGTTTCATCAAGAAATACCAACTGCTGGAATTACTACTCATGACTAATTTTTATCTGTCACTGGTACCAGTTACTGGGATAATAACTGATAAGATGCACAGGTTAGCCGCAACAATGAAACAACTAACAGGTGAAAAAAAAAACAGGTGGTTTTAATGTTGTGGCTGACTGGTGTGTTTTGATATTTATGTAATAAGAATAAGATACAGGCCAGGCTTTCATCAAAATCGTTAAGAAACACTGCTGCTCTCTTCATATTTAACAGATCATCGTTATTAGTTGGCATTCATGTCAGTTGACTAAGATTATTCTTTTTCTCGATGCATCCCAGAATGAAAAGGTGATTCAACTCTTTGACCGGCAGTGCAAAACAAACTGGAAACCAAAACTAACTTGGACTGAACCATTCTTCTAGGCACAACAGAACCTCTGCTCCCACTATTATGCACACTATCTCTGATAATTCATCTCAACTATGGAAAGTCGAGTGCAAAAACCAAAGTTCCTTCACAAACTTTTAGTTTTATTCACATCATACCTCATGCAATCTGATTTCCACATTTTAAAGCATTACTTAAAGAAGCGTTCTAATTCTGCTGCCATGCAAACTGTTTGGAGCAGTCAGCATTGGTTGCTGCACAGAAAGTAATCTAAACACATCGGCTGCTGTGCCTTTGTAAATGCCAGACACTGGTACATTTCAAGCCCTTCAGGTAGCTGTGAAAGGAGGGGTTAGTAACACAAGCATTAGTTCTACAGCTTGTGTGTTTGCATGCTGCAGTGATCACAGAACTGACAAATGTAGAGAAATGTCAGTGAGCTATCTCGTGTCATTTGGTCTGCCAAGGGATGGAACGCTTTGCTGTGCCGCTTCCAGGCTAAACACCTACAGTAAATGGCAACAGAGTTGTAATCAGTTTGGCTAAACGACAGCTGCTCTCTCTCATTTACTACTGCATTTGTTCTGTCCCTTCCTGTTCCTCGCAACACCGGTTATCTCTACATGCTGTGCACTGAGCCTGAGCAGGCGTGACACGTTGATATAAGCACATGACATATCTTTATGCTTTACATTGGTGACAGTACATTCCTGTTTCTGTGTGTGTGTGTGTAGAACTACATATGGCTATCAATGCAAGACTACCGAATTAGTTTTAGTCCAACGCACTGCCAGTTCAGTTAATGGCAAAGCCTGTCCTGAGAAGATAGTCATGTTCAATGCCAATATGTACAGTATGCACACACAAATGTATAGATTGTGTCCCAAAGAATAAACTAAGACAAAGAACAGATTATTTGAACTGATTCTAGACAAATAATTCTATTTGCCTCTGTGTATCTTTCTGTCTTTCTTTCTGTCAGTTTCTCTTCTTCCTCCCACCTGCAGACCTCATTCTGTCTACTCAGGCACCTTTGCTAACCCATGAATGTGTACAAGTTAAACAGTGCATCAATTCAACTGTTGTCTTATTTGCTTTGGGCAAGAAACCATCAGCCGGCAAATGTCAGAAAATACATTTACTGTTGCTGGCTCACGAACTGTCGCAGTGCAACTCTACCTTCACCCTTTCTTCTCTTCAACATCCCATTCTCAAAAGCTGTAAGAGATCGAGGGATGTAGACAGACAGTTCTTTGAAAAGTATATAGATTTTTCTCATTTGTTGGTCTGCCTAAGCAAAAATAACGAGGACGTGAACTCAGTGACATTGCATTCACTTCTATAATGAAAGGGGTTTATTGTAAAGTGAACCAGCTGAAGCAATCTGATTGAATAAGTGGTAATCTCAAAACTTCCAGTCAATCATCACCTGCATGACACAGCAATGAGCGGATATAATTCAACACTCCAGTTCCAATTAATGTGAGGATTCTTAACTATCAATTCAGAATCAAACTTTTTGCAAATTTTGAACTTATGAATTTCATAATCCAATCATGGGTTTATGCATTTTTCAGTAGTTAGAGGCAGAAAACTGGGGTAGCTGTGATGCCAAAAAGCAGGATCATACTGATACCCCTGGAAGGGTGGATTCAAGCTGGGTTTAGAAACATGAAAGGTGTTATATATAAGCATGAAATCATAATATAACTGGTAAGGCTATTAATACAGTAAAAAACACACCAAACGTTATAAACAAAGTCCCACATCAGTAGCGAGGCCAGCTGAATAATGCTGCTGCCTAGATGGTTTTGTCTTAATTATTTTCCCCATTCAGGCTCTGACTTTTGTTTTTGATGCACAGAATTTTGGACATAATTGGGAACCAGGGCGAGGAAAGACATGCTCTTTGAATTGCCCACTTCGAGCAAAGGGGAAAAACAGAAGCAGGAAAGACGAGAGAGAGGATCCAGGTAAAATGCCTGGAGGAGGCCGAAGAAAGTCAAAGGACAAAGGAAGTGGAACTGGTTTCCTAAGGAGTCTAGACAAAGTGAAACCTACCAAGCACAAAACAGACTGAATGGGTTGAATTGTGGGAGTTGGACCCCTTCCGATTTTCTTTTCTGTTTCCATCAGACACCCTCCTACCTTCAGAAAACCTGCACAGGTGGGTTTTTGAGAAAAGACACACTGTGCAAGCTCTGTGGAGCCCACATCCTGTTAGGGCACATCATGTCACTCATTCAGGAATATACAGAGCTCCTGCCTGTAGCAATTATCTTTGAGCAGGACGGCTCTATGAAGCAGCAAACTAATGGGACACCAGGACTATTGATCAAGTTCATCAACCATTTTCCTCCAGCAAGACCAGTAACAACGTTCTTCAGAGGGCAAGGAGAGAAGTGGGAGAAGATGTTGGATTGGGTTAAGTTGAACTGAAACTGGAGGCCAGGAGCTGATGTAGCCAAATTACTGGCGACCACATTTGGCCTGCCAACGCTTTAAATATTTTAAGAACTTACCGGTTGACAGTGGAGAGCTTAAAGACCTTTGATATGCAAGAAACACACACCCGCACATCTACAAACCATACAAAAGACTCGCATTTTTTTCAATCACATGTAAAACAAAGTACAGTCCAACACTATTTTGTCTTCTCCCTTGCCATGTAACCTCTGCTTCCTTAGTCCACGCTCAGTGGAAGGCTGGATATCGACAGTGAGAGTCAGGAAGAGGAATGCAGCCTTTGCTGTTTGTCTGCGAAGGTGCTGTAGCTGCCTGCCATCCATTACAGACCATTAGTGCCGACAGCCCTGAATGAGCTCATGGAGGATGGTGTTGTTGTCAACATCAAAGAGTGGCAGATTTGTATTCCACAATAACTCCTTACCGAATGTACAACCGTATTTTTTTGCTCATTGAGCTTTAGTCTTTGTCTCTATATGTATATAGAAAAAAAGGCAGAAAGCAAAGCAGCGTTTGCCAGCATCAAAGTTGGATTTGTTTCTACAACAAACGGTCAATACACCTCTGTCTATTTTGCTGCATGTTAAGTACATAGAGCTTCGAATTTGTGTATGTATGAGATAAAGAGCCAGAGAGCTATATTTTATACATTTGATTGTGTTAATCTCAGCAGAACTAGCAAAGAGTACCCTGAGACATGACAACTGTAAGTTTGCCAAAGCAGATGCAGCTTGCTATTCAGAAGCCGCGCGGGAGCAGGAAGATTTTTCATCTAATTACAAGTGCTGCTGGCCGTTGGCTCAGAGGAGCCTTCCGTGTTGAGGTTCCCCTGAATGCAGCCAAGACTGATCAGATAACAGAGTAAACCGCCACAACACCAGCGCTATAGGACTCTGTTTGAAAATAGTGTTTAGAGAGGGATGGAAGAGTTGGACAGTGCCAGTTATCTTTTTTTTTTCTTAGGAAAAAGGCAATAAATCTATAGAGGATGTAACAAAAGGCACATCTTTTAAAACTGAGACAGAGAGAAGCTACACTGAGAGAAGGTCAAAGATGCCTTGTTTCTTTTAAATTAGAAGTGACATTTGTATTCTCAGGGAAAACACTCAGTCAGTTGGTGAGACGGTCTTATTGAAGCTAACAGTGGTTGGATACAAACACGCTGTGTATGATGTCACATACAACTATAGCCTATAATGAACAACAAATTAATAAAAACTGCTTATATAGTAACTTTCACAGACTTTTACACCTTGTTGATCTACACCTTATCACCGTGTGTGCATGAGTGCTGATTCAAAGTAGTAACGCTTTATTTTATTGAGGCAGAATTTTTTAGACAACTAAGTAATTTGGTACCAATGATATGGTCAATCGATACCGTTAATAAATGTCCAGTTAATTAATAAAAATTGTGGACCTCTTTTAATATTTCTGATGTATTAACAAGATTATCATTAACACTGTACAGAAAACAATACAATAAGTATCCAAATCTGTCTACAATACAGTCAGACCTGTGTCAGAGTCAGCTATCATGTTTACAACACATTACTCAATTACAGCTAAAAGGCTATTGCTTGTCATTTTATCTTTTGTTTACAACAAATTGAACAAAAGGCGTGAAAGTCACTTTGCCGCTCAACGTGAGAAATCTTAAGTTTGTCATCACACACAGCTGATGGTTTTGTGATTCATCAGTAGTAGAGGATCACTAAAATTGCAAAACATCACTGCCCAGATGGCCGCAGCACACAGGCAACTTACTCTGTGATTATATACAGTTCAATACATGTAAATTCTGATGGGTGATAGATAATTTTTTTAAAAAATGATCTCACTATTTTATACAATTCTGCGGTGTCCAGCAATAAGTCAATGCCTTTTGAAAACTTATGATGAAGCTTTTTTTGCCACTGAGCTGATTCAAGTCACTTAATATTTAGTATCTACTAATGCTGAGTGCCATTCAGATACCACTTTCCTTGATAACGCACACTTCAAGTACATTAAAGGCAATAAAATTGATCCACTCTCACTCCTTGAATACTGAAAAACTCTACAGTGCTTAAAGGGAAAAACTGCATTTCTGCATCCAAGCTGTTAATGTTAGGCAGGTGGTCACAGACCTTGTTGTAGAGTTATGCAATGGCACTATTTGAATGTATTGTCGAGAGGTCAGGGTGTGCTGTGGCTCCACACGTTCAAAAGGACTGCAAAAACCTGTACTCTTCACATGCATGTCAGGCAGTGTAATGTCCGTTAGTTGTAGTGCCTGGTTGTGCCTCCAGGTAAAGCTTCTTGTGGGAGCTTAGCTAGCAATTGGCCAGCATGATGAAGACATCTGTAATGCCTAATGGCCTCCAACCAGCGCTTCTTCTGTATTCTTAACAAGCTGGGATCAACTAGGATAGTATTCTTTTATCCCAGTAGCATATGTAGCAGAGTTACAGTAGTTCATATATATATATATATATATATATATATATATACACACACACACACACACACACACACACACACACACACACACACACACACACACACACACACACACACACACACACACACACACACACACACACACACACACACACACACACACACACACATATATGTAGCCTGTAATGGTTAATTGCCGGAGAGCATCTCTCAATTATCAATCATGATGATACCTAGTCATATGCCAATCAAGTGTCCAATGCAGAAAGTGACATCATGTTCAAATACACCCCTGTGGACATGCACTATGACATGTCAGTCTAAAATCTCCTATAGGTGTTCAGTTAGGTGTTGATCTGGTGACTGCAATGGCCATACATTCAGCTCTATGGATACGGGCACTGCCATCCTGGAAGAAACCACTCCCACCAGGATAGGAAATGTTTCATTATAGAAGAAAGGTGAATACTCAGAATAACTTGGGATATACCTGAACCTTCCCTCTAAAGGACCAAGTGGACCCAAACCACACCAACAAAATGCCCCACCACATAACTGCGTCCCCTCACTCTTTTCTTTTACTTGGTCACCTCTCTGGATATACCAACATATCGCACATATCTACTACTTTTCTGTGGCTTCTGTTTTCCATTTTTAAAAGCAGCAGGTGAGGAAATATGATGTGTGTGGGTATGTGTATGTGTGTGCAGAGGAATGGTAATTACATTTGTGCATTAGGAATGTGTTTATTGTATAGGCCTACAGAGTGCATGCATACGCAAATAGTCATGACTCCAAACTCACTCCCTTTTACCCTATCATGTTTGCACATTTCGCTTCATCTCCTTTTTTTCCTTTAACCTCCTTCCTTCTGCCCTTTCCTCTCCTTCTTTGCACATGGTCTCCTCTCCTTCCCCCTTCCTGTCCCTTCATCTAGGCAGGGACAGTATGTATTAGTATAGAACCTTGGCAGGTGTTTGCTCATTCAAGTGACACAGTTTTATAATGAGAAAAGTGCAAATTTCAGAATATACATTCAGCTGCCTGTGTCTGGATGTGGCTGTTTCTCTTTTCCTTGTCAACAACCCATCTGGGGACTTGAATTTGTCGGTGTGAATGTGTGTGTGAGGGAGTGATAGGGAGACAGAGAACGCACCAGAATGCAATGCTTATTGAAAAGCTTAATGTATATTCTGTATCTCAGCCGTTTCCTCAACCTCCATTACCTGTTACACCTTTCTGAGGCAAACTGGCTTTTTAAAATGTAAAATGTGCCATACTCCACACGGTAATTGGCTTGTGGAGATTTTTTTCCTGTGACAGGAATGATTTTCTTTCATCAGTCTCTACCTGCCATGCTGAGTTCAGTGGGACACCTTCGCCAGCCCGACTTCATTAAGTCCTTGTGAGAAGGGGGTCAGTGAGGAGACAGCTCCTGCCCATAAACTCTATTGTATTTTGCAGTGGAATACATTTTCCCCCTGCAGCTCAAGAGGAGAAGAACACGTACCTCGGTCTATACGGAGGTACATATTTTTCTGGGGTAATCACTACAGCTATTATTCAAGATGATGCCATACAGCCTTCGAAAGAAGATGGACAATGTTTTTTGAGCTCATTTGACAAGGCTAAAAATTCCTGTCAAAAATTTCTTAATTTCAAGGTCTATTATAAAATGTGTTTCCTCACTCCCAGCTCTTGTACTCTACAACTCTCCCCCGGAAGAAAGAAGGAATAAGCCTGCCACTAAGTGAGAGCTAATTATTCTCATTTGCCTCAGGTATTTTTCTCGACACCCTGCAAATGATAAGTGGTTCTACTACTAAAGTCAGTAAGAGCTGGAAATGTTGCTTCGTTTGACAATGTAGTCTCTTTGTCACCCCAACCTGCTTTACAGTCGAACAAACAGAGCTGACATTTGTCTGACACCAGTTTCTCTAATCTGCAGCCAACACACAATGACAACTATACAGATCTCTGCTTTTAATTATTGGAGCTGTCTGCACCACTAAGTACATTGCGAACACAAATAAATAGAACAGGCTTTTTATTTAATGTTTTTTATAAAATCAGAAGCTGAATGTTATACTCAAACACAGATGTGTGTAAAGAGAGGTGACACGAAAAAGGAAGAATGAGAATGCTCAAGGTCAGGAAAAAAGTTTGCCTGTGTCTTTCAGAGGTGATAACTGCATCTGAAAGCTCTCATAAAATGCCTCCTTAATTCCTCTCCTTTATCCCACCAAGGCCTACATTCCGTCTCCTTTTTCTTCTTTTTCTTCCTCTCATGTTTTATGGTCCTTGTCTTGGAGAGAGGGGACTTGTTAGGGATCTTTGGAGATTTACAGTCAAGTTTTTTTCTATCAGACAGAACACCGTACCAATCTTCAGGCCGATATGAAAGGATGCTTCATAGAGGCACTCTTCCAGGAAAAAAAAAAAAAAGACAGCTGTCTCAAAAGTTTAACTTTCCTGCTAAGATTAAGTTTTGAGAGAAAGTTCTGCTATCTGTTTAATAAAAAGTCTGTCAGGCATTTCTTATTTTGTTATTTACTTTGGAAAACTTTTAAAAGCACATCCCCTAAATTGCTCAGGCACAGATACTCTGAATGCATCAAAGCTTTCATGGTCGTACAGGGGAGGTGCAATGGTTGGCATTCCACGTGCACACACGTATATGTGTACTTATAAACGCACACTCATACGTACGCACACACAGCCACAAACAGCCAGCAAATTGATTCAGACAGCTGAATATTTGACATCTGAGGACCCGAACAGTTTCATATTCAGCATCTTGGGGGCCTAAAAAGGAGCAGTTGGCCCTTAGCTGTTCACCCATAACAGTAATCTTAATGTTTAAGCAGATTCAATCAGTCTGCAGATGGCACAGCAGAAATGCCCACCACAGGTTCAGAAGGCAGTTGGATTTTTTCAAACAACATTAAAATATTATTGCTCACATATATGTCAAGAAACTGCAGATACAGTTTTATGCTATGGTTTGGGCACTAAACGTGAAAAGAAGTAAATACAACCCCTGCAGCAATCAGACATTTAAAATGAGCCATTCTTCAGAATGCACTTTGTATTTCACATAGAAGAGAAATTGCATTACACCACTGGCCATGTGGCACTGGGCTCAGAAGACTCACTGAGTTCAAACAGAGTTGAAAGTTATAGAGACACTGTGACCTTTTCATGGCCACTTTTTCTTTTCAGCAGCCGAGACCAATCTAACTCAAGACCATAAAAGTGGCTTTAAAATTTACATCTGGCAACATTTTAAAGCGTCGATAAAACATTTTGCAGAAATAGTGTCAAAGCTAATTTCAATGTCAAACTGTTATACTGGTTATATACAAAGATATACTCAACAGCATAACTGCATGTGTCGAATAATATTGAGGTAAATAAACTGAATCTGTAGCAGTCACATGGAAAAAATGTTTGTTCTGTTTGGAAGTGACAAAATCACGTTTTGTTATAACAGTACTTTTAAATGATACTTTTAAAAAGCAGATGATACTGGCAGTAGCAACAGCAATGACAAAGAAAACATTATTAGACAATGTAAACAGGGGTAAGAGGTGCCAGTAATTGTGTATGCTTGACCAGCCAAGAAATGATTTCCTGATGTCAGGAGGTGAGTTAAGATTGGAAAAAATGCAATCAATTTGAAATAAAGTGTTTTATTTTGTGACCTTGGAGAAATAGCACACTACCACAGTGCAAGTAACATCACCGTTGCAGTCAGATTCTCTCAAAGCAAGATAACTCGCATCTCAATGTAGCGCTTCTAATTACTGATGCCCTATTCGAGAAATACCAACGGCATTTTCTCTTACAACTGCTAGTACAATAGCCTGCTGCATTAGTTACATTACAGACAAAGCTATAATGTATTTACTTCTACCAAATGTGTGCTGTTGGTAAATACTTTATGACTCCTGTAAGGACAGGTAAACCACAATCCTGCCATACTCTGGAAAGCAGGAGTGGACAGATAATTAAAAAGAAGAGAAAGGGATCAAGGGTGTGCTGCAGGTTTTAGAGGTTTTATCAGCCTGTCACAAATATTTCAGTGTTGGTGTATATGCTGTCCCACTTGCAACATTTTTTTTGTTTGTTTGTTTTACAGTACATAATGGAAAAAAAATTCTTGAGGCAAGTTAGGTAATTTTTTGCACAGCTTCAACTCCACTGTTCACAATCCATTCAGTACCATCTGCAGCACATGTAGCAGAGTAGGCATCACAGCTGAGCAGACTGCTTGTGCTGAGTCAATCTTTGTCTTCATGGGAATTTTCTAACTACTTTATAAAATCAATTCTTAGAACATAAACAAACATAATTTTCTCCAAAAGTCCAGTATTGGTTGGACTGTAGCAGGTTGAAATTTAAAATACAATTTATTCATTTGTATTATTTTCTACACTGTAGATTACTATTGAAGATTAACACTTTTTTGTTTACAACATAATTCCATATGCATTCTTTTATAATTTTGATGTCTGCAGTATTAATCTACAATGTATAAAAATAATTAAATAAAAAACATTGAATGAGAAGGCGTGTCCAAACTTTTGACTGGTAGTGTAGGTGTTAAAGAAGAAACTGTATGGAAAAGGGTTGGGAAGTTACAACAACTATATTGAGTTGATTTAAATGTCATATCTTAGCCGGTTCTCGCACACATAGCGCTGATGAGTCCACTACATAGGCCTGCAAATTTAGCCTGGAAAGTAATTATACATAGGCTCTTTCTAGTATGGGAATAACGAATAAATTGTAATTATGCTTCATTGCAAAATTTCTCCATCCAGGAAATAAAGCTATTATCAAGTATTGAATTACATGAAACCAAAAGAGCAATTTGTACAGAGATATTAGCCTCTTTTGAATCTTATAAAAGAGAGAATCCCTCTTTCCCAGTGCTCATCTCTCTCTCACTGTCAAAGCACAGCTTAAGTCCCTCAGTGGTAAGTGATGGAAAGGACAAAATTGGCTACTTTTGGGACAATGACTTATTTGAAATTCAAACAAGTCTTCACAGCCGGCACCTTTGAGAGGACGGGAGACAAGAGGAGTCCCTTTCATCCGGCTAAACGTCTTACAGGTGAGTCTCAGTCTTGACATTAAACAACAACAGCCGCGAAACTGGCACCACTCAAAGGACTGTAACAGAGTCAGTGGCCGCATTTGTCTTTGAAAGAGAAATATGTTTATGCTAATGCTCTGCGGCTGGCTTTAATAAAGACAGTAAGTGAAACTCCTTTGTGACATGACACAACAGCTATCTGATGAATTAGACAACAAACATTTTGACTTTTGGACAGATGTGCACGTGTACAGAAGTCTGTAATAATCTAATCAGTATAGGTAAAAAAAAAAAAAAAAAATCTGCATTTTCTTTTCAATTAAACTGCAAAGGAAAACTTTGATAGGCTGATTTTTTCTACAAGAGGCTGACTTTTTCTTACAGAAACACATAATAGTACATATTTGGAATAATTCTGTAACATCAAACGATATAGATGGCGAATCTTATACAAATAATTTTTCGTATATTTTTGTGCAGGAGGAAAAACAATATTTTGAACAAATAGTACAATAGCAAATTATGCATAAAGTTGGTGAGTTCGGATTGCATTTTTGAGCAACTGTGTGCTTACCCTAATCCCCATCTTCTTCCTCCCAACAGGCAGCAAGGAAAATTAATCTGAAACCTACTGTGCTCAAAGGCATTTGCAGCTGAGACATCTTTCCTTTCTCACACTGCCAGTGGCACTTTGGAAACACTCACCATCTCAGCGCTCCCATCAGCATGTGCATCTGAATTTGCCACGTTCAGCAAGACAACTCCCAGAGCACACAAACACACACAGCCAACCCAAAACAGCAACACGGATCGGGGGCCCTCAGTACTATTCCTTTGCTTTCCTGATAATAAGAGAGTCCTTGGCTGGCTTTTCATTTCCAATCTCGCAGCCCTGCACTGGAAATGCCATAAAATAGACCCCCAAGCCCGACCCCTGGTGTGATATGGAATAACCTGCAGAGAACATCAACTGCTGAATTTGATGTTCAATGCAGCTTTTTACTGCTGCTTTCTGAAAAAAAAAAGTAAGGTAAGTGAAAACGTGGATGGCTGAAAATGGAAATGCTTTGCAACTGCACACATTCATTTACTGTATGCAAAAGTACATGCAAACACAGCCACGGACATGTACATACGCACAAACAGACTCGCACGTGTGGTGCATCACTACACAAATGCACCAAGAAGCCCAGTGGGCAGCAGGATAATGGAAGAAGACTGTGTAAATCCCATATGTGCTTAATCCAGACACTTACAAGAGAGTGTGATTCATACTCTATTACACTCGACTAATACAGCTGAGAGACGCGCAGGGCACAATCATTTCAGCAGGCATGAACCAACAAAATAACACCCATGAATCCTCTTTATGGGGACTTTACTGAAGATGGTGTGAAAGGTCACGAATAAACCCTTTGTACTTATTAGCCATTAAAAGGCTGGTGGCTTCCTACCACACCCACGACTTGCGCAAGTATGCTTGTTAGTGTGTATAAGTGTGTGTGTGTGTGTGTGTGTGTGTGTGTGTGTGTGTGTGTGTGTGTGTGTGTGTGTGTGTGTGTGTATCACTGAGTCTGTGAATGTGTGCAAAGATAACAAGGGTTTGCATTCATTTAATGGAAGGAACTTCTCTGTGGGACTATGCTGATCTCCAGTATATAAACTGTTTATTATACAGAGCTCAGAGTCTTTTGCAGATGGCATTATTCTCGGGCTGTTTTGTCTCTGGGAGTGGGCTGCGACGTTGATGAGGTTGTTTAAGGCCTACATTAGAAAATACTATTTACTCACTTTATATACTACACTGCATACTAATACTGTAAAGAAGACAGCATTGAAGTTCAAGACATTTTATGTTAATTTATGTACCAAAATCCACACATTTGAACAAAGACTTTGAGTAAACAGATTGTAACAAGTGGACTTATTTTGAGTAGAAACATTAGTGAAATCCTTCCCATTAGGCATGTTTAAGGTGCTGAACTGGAAAATCTCCACTTTCCAGGGAAGTCTGTATTGTTTTTGTCAGGGTCCGACATTCAGGCAATTCTCATAACATAACCTTTGCTGCCAATGTTTTTGTGCTACAAAATTACACTGTAGTTATGCTGAACATGCTCCAGCATTACATGGTCTTCATTTTGGTCTCTAACCCATTGGATGTGGGAAATCATACATCACCAAATAGCTAAGTAGGTGCACAGCAAGGTACAGCCAGTTGCCAATGGCTACACAACAAAATGTGCAAATGGGTCTTTGAATATCTGTAATCAGTTTAATGCTCTCACATAATCAATTATACACAAGGCCATTATAGTACACCATGTAAGGCTGGGGTGATTGGGCTTGTTCTTTTAGCAGAAATTTAGTTCATAATGTACTCTATCGTATGTGCTAGAGGCAGTGCGAGCTAAGTACTACAGAACTGCAGTGAAGGGCACTTGCACAGCAGGGTGAATTGCTAACTTTGAGGGTGTGTGGGATGCTCTGATGTTCTAACTTGATCTGAACAACAGTTTTAAACTTTTCAGTATGATTTGTTAATTCAGATTGAGAGCCAACAGAAAATAAATAAAAGAAACAGATTTCACAGATCCAACACTTTCTTTTTCTTTGGAACCTGAGCCAAGGTTTCCTCTGATCATGCTTCTTCTTGAGATGCTGGGAAATGTTAATCTTTGACTGCAAAGCTGCTCTGTCTAACTACAGTAGCCTACTCCTTGTACCCTCATCTTGAAATCCAACCAATTTGCACCATTTCTACTTTCTAACTATCCAAATACACACAGTAACTTGCACAAACACACAGAAACAGTGAAGCCCTCAAATTGTTCATGGAAGGCAACGTTCACCATTGGTTATTCTGTTCCAGGCAAAAACAGAACAGAAACAGGGCTGGTAATGTCTATTCTGACCATCAAGTGCTCCTTCACAGAGGGGTGTGCTTGTGTGACAGAGTGTCTGTGTATTTGTCTGTGAGCGTGGGTGACTCTGATGTTGGAGGATAATGTTAAAAAGAGAAGGAAAAAAATAAAACAGCCATATACTATGCATCTCCCAGAGGAAAGGTTTTAAAGATGCTATAAAAACAGGCCTGGGCATGTGTGTATCTGTTTCTCTGTACTGTGAATGCACTTGCTGTGAAAACAGAGCACCGACAGGAAAACAGTAACACGTGAAATGTGGGACAGATGCTATGACACAACAAAGACAGCAGCTTATTCAACTGACAAACACATAGGGATAGGGAGGGTATTTATTTATTTGGTTGCTCTCCAACCTTAAAAAAAAGGAAAAATCCTGTTTTGTGCATTTCTGTTTGAACCACAAACGTACCATGGGGTATACTTTAAAAAGACTGCATGTATCATGTGAAAGCTGGTGTGTTGGTGTCTCCAGCTCACCTTTCTTGTCCCCAAAAAAGAGGGTCTGCTGTGCCGGGTTTGACCACTGGAGGGAGGTGTTGTCATTGTACTCCACACGGCAGGTCAGGTTCGCCGTCCCGCCCTCTGTCACAGTCACATTCTGAACCAGAGGATACTGGCCGCTGATACCTGCAGCATGACACAGAAGAGAAAGAGGAGATGAGGATGCATCAGGAGGAAGAGAGAGAAAAGACACTGAGGTACACAGAGTGAGACAGATGGCACATTTTTGATTGCTTGATTTGTAAGGTTGCTTTGGTAATTAAATTCGCTTGATAAATTTCAATTCGGCATAATGACGTTCATATAAAATAAAAACTACGACAGTAGATTGAGAAGTAATGTGATTTGATTTTTACCCAGTTGGTATATAAAGATGTTCATAAAATAAAGAAAGTGCTTTTCTGTCACTGGAGGAGTAAATCAGCTCCTCACACTGCAGGCCAAAGAAAAGAAATCTGGTTTATGCCTTTGAAAAAAAGGCTCAACACCCTAATTACAAAGCAAATGTTCAGGCAGGCTGGCCAGTCACTACTGTGTGCTAAATTAGACCCTAACATCGAACACACAGGAGGCATTTAGCCTGCGGTACCAACCCTGACACCTTAGCTACACAGGGAAGACCAATTAAAAATTGCTCTCCGTGGACTAGCGTGCATGTGTGGATGTTGATGTGCATAATGCCGGCATCCAGTGGGAGAAACAGACAGATGCACTGAGTTATATAATTCTGTGTGACCTCCAAGCTGAGCAGAGCTACTTTCAGCACCATGGACAGGTCGCTTTTGCAACTGGTTTGTCAATAGCAGCCTGTCAGTTTCCAGAACTCTGGACAGCTCACACTGTTGTGTCTTCCTTTTGCAACATATATGTGCACGTATGTATGTTTTAGTGTGTTTATATGTGTGTGTGTGTGTGAGGGAGGCTGAGGAAGCAAGCATGCAAGTAAATAATAATAACCATAAATCTAACTGTGTTCCCATCCCCCAGAGGGCAGATTTTAAAAACTGTGTGAATGAAAGCTTAGGTAAGAAAGACTATTTATCCCTGGCTAACTCTCACATCTTAAACCACCATCCCTCCAGGAAAGGATCAGGAAAAAACTGAAGAAAAGAAAAACATAAATATACGTGTATTTTGTGTATAGCAGTTAATTAATAATTGCACAGGTAAGATAAACAAACCCTCGAATAGTGTTTGTCTACTGGGTTAGCGGGTGAGGCAAAGCCCATCTCAGAGAAACCTGTGGTGAATGACGTGCTGAGAGGACAGAAGATGAGGTGAAAGAGGGAAGGCGAGGTAGAGAGAGGTAAGTCAAGGAGCACGGGTCATTTCCAGTGTTGATTAAGGCCTCCCGAGGTTAATCATGCGTGTGAGAGATAGAGAGGGAAGAGGAGGGAAACGGAGGAAAAATGGATCTGAGCTATGGGAGGCTAGGAATATGTTTTATTCATGAAAGTTTTGCATGAGGCATGATCTGCCAACGATTTACCGTTCTCCTGCGCCTGCCCTCGCTCTCTTTATTACTTCTTCTCTTTAAATCACTTACTTTTTCCTCATTTTTCTCACTCACACAGTGGGGCGACGTACAGCCCAGTGTGATACATTTTATTTCTTTTGTGCTGGCCACAAAGAGGAGTTAATGGTTAACTGCCATACCGAATGGTGAGATTTTGCACAACATAATTTCGGTTCGTTACCGCGGTGGATGTGGCACTGCAAAATGTCACTGAAGCTGGAGACACTCGGGGGATATGCCTAGCTGTTGTGCTGTCAACTCTTCTCTCATATCTGACAATGTAATTGACTAGTTTGTTTGCTAAATGATCTTCTTTTGACGCACAAGGAAACATAAAATCTGAGTGATTTAATGGCAAAGCATGACACGTGTCTCCAGGGAAGAATGTCTGCTTCCAAAACATGGTTTATGTATCCAGACTTTTACTGCCAACCCTGTCTCCACAAAGTAACATGGTTATACAACTGAACTGCAATACAATTCTTAAATAAACTGAATTTGTGATCCCTGATGTGATGGAAAATACAACCACTTTAAAAATTTCACACTTAGTTACACATTTTTCCATGATTCAAGTTTGGTTAAGGTTTGGCTCCAAAATTACATGTTTATGTTGAGGAAAATGTCATGGTTAGGGGGTAAAATACGACACTTTCACGACATGTTTAAAGCACCTTCTCCGTTTTCTGGGTTACTAGGGTGATAAGTCTTGCTCTATTTAATATATGATTGGTTGGCTGTAAGCGAGCAGCACTGAAGCAGTAAAAAAGAAAAAAAAACTCTATTAGATTATAAACGTATTTGTGATATGCCACAAACAAATGTAATCCAGCAGGAATTCTTCTTTTTTTCTTCATAAAACTGAATTGAGAATACAGTTTAGTTGTATAGGAATGTCATTTTGTGGCCACTGGATTGAACAAGACCAGCTTACAGTACAATCATCTATAATATGTGTTAAAGTATATATGAATGTACAACGTAAGATGGCAAACATCCCATTTGTGGATCTATAACTCCACAAGTCACAACATAAAAAAGAGCCTATAATAAATCAGCTCAAACAGAAGAAATGTTAAAATCATAAATTCATAAAGGGAAGAATCTTTAATTGTCAAGATACACATTCTAAATTTTTAAATAGGATAAAGCAACTGATCAAAAATATTACAAAACAAATACAAAAAAATATATCACAGTGAGTGGGATAATAGACCCAAAAATGTTAGGAATAATATAACTAGCAATTAAAGCAGGTATAGTTAAAAGAACATACTTGAGGAAATACTGCTGGTAAACCAAGCACAAAAATGAAATAAAACCTTAATTCAGCCTTCCATAGATTTTAATTTTAGTTAAATCCACTAGGTTTACGCTGTAAGTGCTGACTGTCACTGATGGAATGTCTAAAACTAAAACATCTACAAGTTTGCACAACAAGAGACAGCGTATTTTGGGACATGGCTGTGAAGCTAAATAATTTGCTGCTAGAATATAAGTGTGTCTGCTGTGTCTACACATAGTACATACTGCTCTGTATTGTAAATATGATTGTAACCAATATTTCTTATATCACAATTATGGCAGAGCTGAATAGCCACTTTTCATATCGATTTCTGCTGTAAATTTATTTATTTGGACAGACACAAAAAAATGTAACTTTCAAAGTGTCTTTTTGAATTCCTCTCCTCTCCTACTCTACTCTAGTACTTGTGCCTACATAAATTTACAATAGTCCGGGGATCCCTCTGTCTAAGCCCTGCGTCAGTGTCTGGTGCTACACATCCGATGGGACTGTGAAGGCCAAAAGGGCCACAATGATGGTTATATTAGAACAGTGCAGTATTCTGTGCGCCTAATTGGCCAGTGGAGTAGGTTCTTCCATCCTCCCCTCTGGCCACCCAGACCTGATTTAAATGTATCTCCTGAGGGAAGGAGGCAGCTGTTCTCTCCTGATTTCCATGTCTAAATTTAGGTCCTTCCCTCACTTCAACTCCACTCTTTCTCCTATTTTCAGTTTCTTGCTCTGTCTTTTCCATTTCACATCCATTCCACTCAATTCTGTCACGTTTCCTCCTCTAGTTGATCCCTGAAGGGTGACATTTCCACTTTCTTTGTCTCTCATTTTCATATTCCCTCTGTCTCCTGGGGCTCCCTAGTCTTTAAAGTTTATCTTGATCCTACCTTCTTTCTTTTGCTCAATTGTGCTCTATCTCTCATGGAGAGTGGGGTCAGTTTAATTGCCCGCCACCTTGACTGACATGCCAAGACAAAGCTAGGTCAACAATGCTCATCTGCATGACATTATAAAGTAATGACATAATAAAATTAACTTTGCTTTATTCAGCTGGAATTGGAAAAAGACAAAAGTTCTCAGCACTTAAGACACAGATTCTTATCTACCACACATTACCAACACAGATTGGATTTGTGGCCTTCAAACCCACAGCCAGACTTATAAGCCACTACATCAGAGCTTATTTTTACACTTCCTAGATGAGCTGAATCTTTATTTTTTAGGGGGCGCTCAGACTACTTTCCCCATTGTAATTTGGATTTGTACACAAAGTACAACAGCTAAACGAGAACTTATCACAAAACAGTACAACTTTGTGGTCAGTAGAGATATTCACAGGACACACTAGACTATGTTCAGACACAACATGCCTTTTGCAAAAGCAAACTACTGGACAAATAGTACTGGTAAGAATATAAGAAGATCCTGGGTGCTTCCTGTCTCTTCTCCTACATGACCTTTCAAGCAAGAACAGCTCAGTCTACTAACCTTTCTTATTTAGGCATTCAAGGAGCAGAGAAAAAGAGAGATTCAGGCAGGCAGACGGACAGCCTGGAGCTACTGACCTTTACACCAGGACCGGAGCTCAACTGAGCTGTAGAGCTATGATGTATGGCTGGGCATGCAGGATTACAGAATGGATAGAGGAAGTCCGCCGGTTTGATTAGTGGAGTCACCTTTAAAGCCAGTCAAGCACAACTGATAATTGCAGACTTGGGATCACATTACAGCAAATTTAAAGGATAATTCTGGTTTATTACAGCACTGGTCTTAGTTTTGCATTTTTTTCATTTCTATCTGTTGAAAAATACTCACCAAAGTAATTTATGGAGAAAGCTCAACATGATGATTGTACAACAACAAACAAGGAAGCACTCAGACAGTCAGACAGATAGTTCAGATTAGCTGCCACATTTTCTGTAGGTCTAATCAAAAGTTAGCACACTCATAACGTGTCTGTCCGTGGGCCTGAAAGTTGCTGGTGGATACTTGAAAAGCACATTTTGGGTCATAATTTGTTTTGCTTTCCTTGGTTGTATCTTCCACAAAGGCTTGGCTTTTTAAAAAAAAAAACTTTCTTTTTAACTCTCGGAAATCTAAAACCTGCTGGTGGGTTTGAAAGGCATGTTGGCTTTGAAAAAGCTGCCAAAAGACACTGTTTATCAGAGCCAGAAACTGCAAAAACAGAATGTATCAACAGGTTTTCTCTTTCTCCGCAATTCATGAACTAATCATATGTGACTTATGGTTTCATTAGAAAAGATGAACAAATCTAAGATTAATATTTTGTGATTTTTTTAAATCAAAAATAATATATTCTGCATATCTCATTTAAGAATTTCCTAAAAGCCTTTTGCACATACCAGATTCTGTAAAAATAACAAAAAATTCCATGCTTCACGGTGCAACAGTGAAGTGATCAGTGACTTGGCTGCAGCCAACAGTTAGGAGACAAAAAATCAGGAACTTTTCTGCTGAACTGCAGGTTGTGCATAAATAGAGCAGAGAGAAGACAAGGATGGAAACAAGTTAAAAATGAAAGCAGTAAAAAAAAATAATCTATACTATGCAGAGCCACTATTTCATGAAAAGCTTTACATTTTTTTCCCTAAATTTTGGAACATACATAATCAAAGAACTTTAGTTCAACTTTAGCTTTTTTCTTTTTTTTAAATTAATGGTAATATAACTATGTCATACTGCACAAAATACATTTTTAAAATCCCTTAGTCAGTGCTGTACTGTTTTCATAGAGGTGCAGGACTTTATAGTGCAGTGAAAAATGAGCCTAAAGCGAATAAAAAGGTGTCAGGAGCAAACAACGCCCAGAGACTGCTTGAAATTTAAAGAATTAAGTGTTGGGTGATCCATTTCTAAGAACTGCTTAAAGCTTTTGAGTGGGAGTTCTAATGGGACTGCAGAGGAATTAGCAGGCACACTGGTGGTATTACTAGAGTGAACAATGGTCAACATCACAAGAATAAAACCCAACTTGTATACACCAGAAATATCAATTAAATAAGGCAGGTCAGTGTAATTCGTTATTAGTGAATTCGATTTGCATTGCCTTAGAGAAAGATTTCTGCATTATTACTGTAACTGTTCAAAGCATAAGGGTATCATGAACACATATTCCTGTGTTAAAAAGTACACTTTTTAAATCATAAAAGCGCTTTCTCAGACACTCTCACACTGCAAGCTTGACCTCAAGTGGCTTACTGTAGAAAATGAATCCCACTAAGATGACCCTGAATGATATGCAGAAGATTCCATGGAACATGACAGCTTTGCCATGACCAGTTAGTGTCTATAAGGTTACACAGGTGGCTACACAGCTGGGTGCACAACGTTTTCAGACTGAGTGAATCTCAGATTGTCAGGCAGCAGGGTGGCCTAGTGATTGGAGAGACAGTACAAGGTTAAGAGTTTGAACATCTCAAGAGCTGGTGTGAATTCATCAACCAGGCATGTATCCTGCCACAGCGTCCTTGAGCAAAAACTCTCCAGCCTCCTCGCTGGTTTTGTGCTTAGGCGAAATATTGAAAAAAGAACTAGATAAAAATACCAATGGACTGCAATTCCCCAGGAAGGAAGGTTTATTTCATTTATTTCTTTCCCTGGGAAAGAACCAATTCCGGCCGCTAATATAAACATAAAATTGTTTTAGTAACTTCCTAGAACAGAAGTTAACATATCAGACAAGTGCATCGTCGCTCTCTGCCCTCGCTCTGGGACTCTATCTCCCACTGTGACTTTTTTTTTTTTTTTTAGCACAAATTCCTTCCTTTTTCTCAAGAACATGTTGTACACACAGCGCTGTTTCTTCCTCTTTTTTGCTATAACCTTTCTTCACGCCTTCTGTGAACATGCATCCCTAATCCATGTTGCATCTCAAACGTGATTTATCAACATTTCATAACACTGTTAAACCTGGCGTGAAAAGTAAGCCTCCAGTCTTCAATATGAACTTAAATTGCGTGTTCCTATAAAAAAAAGGTAATCACTAAGTGTATATAGCTGCTTTTTAAAACAAGCGTATGAGAGAATTTACCTTTTAAGTATTCTGAAAGAGGCGTAAGTGAAATCTGGTGGAATAAAAACACTGTGCAATTTACACAGACTGACTTTCTTTGGAATGGGGGCACGGTTACACTTTATAATGCAAGTGAAAAATTCAAATATACCTCCCAAAGACACTATCTGAATACCAGTTTGTGACTTGTCCTCATTCTCCGTACATTTTTGACGACATTTCTATAATGTACAACATATGGCAAACACTAGAAACATAATTACATATGTGGTATAAAATGTGGTATAAAAATGTGTTATATCTTCCATCTATACACACCAAGCTGGGAGAATTGGAAATAATGCCTGATTAGGATATTCAAGTTTAGTTATCTTTGATAAACTGAACTCTAGGTTTGACATATTGTTATGTAAATGACCATAAATTGGGTTACAGAGGTGCTTTCCCTCCTGGTTCTTGTAACTGAAGTGACTAAACCCTCTATTTTCCCGCTTTGTTCCTTTTCTGTTTGCAAATGAACTGTATGTTAATTTTGGTGCGTACGTGCATGTGTGCGAGTGTGTGCATTTCCAATCCAAACTCGCGCTTTTGACAGTGATAAGATTCCTGCTGTGAGCAAATTGAATCCAACCCCTGCAGAGGGTGGAGCTACCTTTGTATTCAGCGCTGGCATACAACCACCTCAGGACAGTCATTTCTGATCTGGAGATATGAAATTAATTATCCGGCACCAGAGCGGCTGGCTATGGCAGTGCTGTTGTCATTTACATACAGTAATTAGACTGGGCAGCTGTTGGTGCTGCCATCACAAACTTGACGTCCAAACTCAGCCCTCGGAGTCAGATCAACAAAATATCACCAACTTCTTCATGACGCAGTTCCGTGTTGTTTTACTGTGGCATGACACAGAGAGAGAGAGAGAGAGAGAGAGGGGAGAATATCGTAGGAATCATGAGGGTTTTTTGGCTTGTTTTTGAGGGGGAAGATGTTTTCAGTAGCATCTGGGGTGTGAACGGTGTTAACAGACATAGTTAAAGTAGTGACAAACATCCAGGAAGACTTTCTCTTCTGATCGTGCCTTCTTGTGTGTACAAAGAACTACAAGAAACAAACATGCCAAAGCACACAGCAGTATCTCTCTCTTTTTTTTTTTTTTTTGTTGCTGAAGAAAAACTGCCACTGCTGAACTTTTGTGCAATGTTGCTTTTCAGGAGCCAAGCCTATATATCAGATTTATAAAAACCCACACACTAATTTCAAATTGGTGAGCAGATATGCCTCCAGACGCTTATATAATTTGCCTGGTATTCCTGCCCTTGATTCAGCCACATCAAATTAAAGGGCAGAGATATAAACCTCAGCCCATTCTCTGTGTATAACCTGCCTGGGTTCAAGCTTACTCAGTCCAGAATAGCCAGGGATCTCGCTATCTTTTCAGAGTCAAGGTCAGACATCTCATGGTTTTATGACAGAGGTAAACCTGGCCTTCATAAATACTTCATGCACCGCTTTCTTCCAGCTGGCAAAAGCAGAAAAAGCTGAGCACAAAAGAGAATTAGGCAAGCATAGAAGCACATATTCTGACAAATAAGTGAAAGCAAGAAAAGAGAGAATGACGAAAACAACAGAGGCAAATGCAGAAACAAAACAACCATATCTTAAACGGCACTTTATAGCCATGGAGGACCTGTTTCCCACATGGCTGTGTTTTCTGAAATGTTAACTAGACATGTGGGAAACAGGCATTTCAATGATGCTGCCCTGATTCATGCATAAAACGGAAACAGGTGAAAGCACATCCCTCTGTGTACTTGTGTTTACCTCTTTGTGCTATAGAGACTTGTGTGTATCCTATATGCAAGCGTGGACAGCGTGTACAACAAATGATAAGTGCTGGCTTAAAGCGAACAGTGAAATATACACTAAATGTTATTCTCAGTTTAGTCCTTTCAGAAATAGCAAGATCCCTGCTTCAGCTGGTAAATTTGGAGCATTACGAGGACACAGAAGGCTCAGAAAGGACAGCATATCTAGCCTCGAATATTCCACTCTATTTTCTTTTTAAATGTAAGGCCAAGCAATATTAGAGGGCGCACTTGCTGGCTTTGTGGGTTTTGTAAATTAAATGTCACAAAAGCATAAGGTCCAAGAAATCAGATTTATTGTGTTTTCCTCAAGCTTATGTGGAGTAAAAGAAAAACACACAAAAAAACCGCTAGATGTCATCTTCTTTTTTTTTTTTTTTATCACAGGACGGAATTAATTTCTTATGCTTTCATATGGGGTGAGAGCAGCATGATCGCAGGCTAGGGTGGCATTCATGAGGGAAATCAGACTAATCATTGCTGCCACCAAAAATTCCCAAATTCCCCAAATCAACATGACACAGTGTGATTTTCTAATGTGCAGTGATGTCTTGTCATTTACGAGTGATCGGGGGAAATGCTCTCCGCCCCAGGGGGTAGCTGCAAGATTCAGTGGGCAGAAAGTGCTACTTTTAAAAACAGCTCTTATCATTTGGCTCATGTCAGACTCACTTTGCTGCAACGCTCTTTCACCACAACTCCCAGTCCAAGCTCACATTGGCAGCGTTGACACTGCAGATCTCCTCTCAAAGCTAAGCTCAGACTGGTCAAACAAAGCATGATTACATTTGAAAACATAAGGAATACGTGCGGAAACTCACAACGTGTGCGACAACTGAAAGTGATGAGAGAGTGGACTGCGTATTTAAAATGACATGCTATCCCTTTATACTCCTTTTCCCACTACCATTCCCAGAGAATGTGGTTAAAAATAAATGAATTTTAGTCTGCAGGAATATATAGGCTAATCGAGAAAATACCACTGGTTTGACGCAGAGGAATTTAAACTGTGAGAGACGTGAGGCAAAAATGCTGCATGAGATGAAATGAGAAAGAGGCTTCGGCAGAATGCCACTGCAGCTGTTATGACACATAACTCAAGTAAATGCAGTTGAGGTATTTAAAAACCCATAGTGGCCAAATGCCGCATTTTTCCACAAAAATCACACTGTCTCAGAGCCATAACTCAGTCAAATCTCAACACACATAGAGCATAGATACATTTTTAGATGTGGTTACACTCACTGAAAATGTCACTATTCTGCCCAGATCAATGTCTATAAATGGTCTTTGAAATCATAGAAAAATATGGTCCTTGTAAATTCAGTTCAGTTGCGGTTTGTAGAATTTTAAGGGTCAAAATAACCCAGTGACAGCTGTTGATAGGTTGCAAACATGAGCTGCTGTTGACTTGACACACTTAATTGTGCCAATGTGTCAAATGTTAACAAAGGTAGGCTGAAAAAACAGGGATCCAGATGTGGCTTGCAGTACAATTCACTGAGCCCAAAGCAATAAACTACTTCCTGCTGACATTCTTGACAGCATTATGACATCTGTAGTTCTAAAACATCGAGCATGGTTGTCCTCTAAATAGAGGTAAGACAAAGCTTAGCAGTAGAAATGCCAAAATCCAAAGATAGTAGTTGTTTTGTGTCACAATATCAGTATATACGCTGATGTGTCAACCTGGTGAATATGCTTTTGGTCTTCCACATACCTCCCCACCAGCTCTGACCCGCTGAGGCATGGACTCTACAAGACCTCTGAAAGTGCACTGTACTATCTGGTAGCAAGATGTTATCAGCAGATCCAATAGTCCTAGAGGGATCCAATGCTGTTAATGAAAAGAGTCATTTTGCAGGGTTTGTAGCATTCTGAAAAACGTATTAACCATTTGAAATTATTGAATGAACGCTTTTCGGGCCAATGCACATCAAGGGATTAATGCAAAAAATTGTACTAAATTGGTTTGGCCACGTTGCCAAAATTGACAACAGAAAAGGCAAACAACAGAAATTAGGAAAACTGAGTAAAGAGGCTATTATTGTACAGTTATCTGGTTAATAACAAACACTGTAGCTCCAAAAACATTTTCCAATGTTCAAAAGGCAAGGCAAAAAAACTTTGTTTTGATTGGAAAAGATATTATGCATGCAGAAAATCAGCCATTGGATACTCAAATATACCTCCACAGGTTTAGCCTTCATTCTCCTCATGCATGAATTAGCATTGGGCATCCAATATCACAGTGATTCTATTAAAACTGACTCTTTATCTACCATCCATTATATCCCAGACTTTGACACAAACCATTTGTACCATGTGGCAACCTCCAGGGCCAAAAACTGCAGTTCACTGAATGGCCACTTGAGGTTGGCTCCAAAAAGCCAGTCAGTCTGTTCACGAAACCTGTATGATGGGTGATATGCTTTATATCCCACCCATTTAAAATGTTTTAAGAGCTAAAGCTATGCACAAGCAAGGATGTGGTCACTTTGAGTGACACGTGGATGCTGTCATTAAACAGTCCATGACCCCGGGACATTTGCATGACTCATTTTAGCTCCACTTTTAGCTCATTTTTTGAACAAATTCGGGACTGCCAATACGGCTGAAGCCATCACACTGAGCTTCAAAACCGCTCTTCAGAAAACCTGTGGGTAACATCACAGAACGCTTGTCCTTTTGTACATACAGTTAATGGCTGTTACAAAATAATCAAAGTTAATCACTTCATTAGTGGATGTGCATAATGTTTTGGCTCATCAGTGTATATTTGTGTTTGATATAAGGAACTCTAAGTGCCAAATATCATGGATGACAAATACCATGCATCAATTCACATTTAGCACAATTTTAAAGACACAGGTTAAATGTACGTTTGTGTTTTGCATGCACACACCTGCTGCACATGTGCTCTCAGTTTTTTCCTTCTCATGCTCATTCGTGTCCCTAGGCAATATGTGGTCACATTTTCTAAAAATGACTGTGATTTAATCCTCTACCAGAGGAAAGAATGAAGAAAAAAAAGGTAGAAGGGCAAGAAAGCTCATGTTTTGAAGATGCTCTTGATGTTATACTATATGTACATTTACAAAAGCCACCCGTCACCAGCCACTCAGTTCTTCCGTCTCACACACATACATACTGATGAACCGACACTTTGAGGTGAGTTAAGCCTTTATCCGCCCACTGATCAGCGTGAATCTTATCTGGCTTGTTATGTTTTCCTACCAATAGCCTCATTATAAGGGTAAGAGAGGCAGGACAGAGACATGTGCTTGACTCTGATCTACACACCTTCTGTTCCCCTATTAAGTGTGCAATGGATTTCCTATACTGTCGCAGTAAGATAGAAAACGATGATAGTCAGGTTAAGGTAGCCTTTAAAGAAAAGAGGGAGACAAAGATGTTACAGTCAGACACATGCAGCTGGATGCTGATCGGGAGCAAGGTGGTTTAAATTAATTCAAATTCAGACGGAGCAGGAAAATGAGAAAAGACTAGATTGATGTGTGGAGGGGAAATGTAGTGTTGATGCTGCTACTATAGCTACTGCCGAGCATTGTATTGTAAGGAGAAAAAGTTTTTTTTTCTTCTTTTTGGCACAAACAATGTACGAAATCTATGACACCAGGATAGGTAAGGTTTTGAAAAAAAACAAACCTTGCTTCGAGCACTTGTATTTACAGTCCTGGTTTACTATTGTTTGTTTCTGGGGTGCAACAGTTGCATCACCTTCTAAAATACAAGCAGGAACACTAGGAAAGATGCAACACGTGGATAAAAGGGGCGCTCACGAACAACAAACCATGGATTGACTTGTGTAGAAAAGAATAGATTTTCTTAAAACAGAAAATAATTGGAAAAAGTATAACATTGTTTTGTTTGTTGACTAGATGGCATTTTTTCTTGATGATCTTCTTGATTTTGATCAAGATATTTACATGAGTTCCTTTCATACTGATAAACTATTTACAAAATATAAAGCCGCACAAATAATGAACCATTATTTATCAATTAACTTCAAACAGAGTGCAGTAAACAGAAAAACTGAATCAATATTTGGTGCGACCACCAACTGCACCAGCTTTAATTCACTCGTTCTGAACAACTTGGAGAACTTGTCCTAGTTCTTCTGCGGATTTAAGCTGTTTCAATTGGTTCTGGGTATTCATTCAATTCCAGCTTGACTTTATGATGTCGAGATCAGGGCTCTGCGGGGGCCACACCATCTGTTGCAGGACTCCTTGTTCTTCTTGCTGCTGAGGATTGTTCTTTCTGGTTCTGGCTGTATTTTTTGGGTCATTGCCTGCTGCGGAATAAATTTGGAACTGATCGGCTCTGCCCTAATCTAATCATCTAAAGTGCCCAAAATCTTTACATAGTACTATGCATTTTCAACATCAGCTAGTTTTATTTCAAAATTTGGCTCAGATTATGATTGTTTAAGAAGCCGACAGTATGTATAATAATTGCATCAAATCCATCAACGATTAAAAAGCCTGCATTCAGTTCAGTCATCCTTTATTGAAATTGAATCCGTACATACAGCAGGTTTCTTAGGTGGGCCATTGTTAGCAGATACCAATCCTCTCATCTGACTTAGGATCACATCTCTGCTCAGGAAGTGACTGCTTTGCATGTCTGTAATCATTAGCCGAGGATGGTAACTAAACAGAAGGAGATTATAATCATGGTTGACGAAATTCTTAGTTTTTTCAGAAGCATATTTACTGAAACACACGGAATGAAATCAGGTTATCTCCTCTCAAATAAACACTCTGCCTCTCCTCTCCGAGTCTCTCTGATCTATAATCCGTCCTCACTGCCATCTTGCAGACATAGAGAATGACAGGGAAGATTTTGATCTTTGCAATCTACTGCCACCTTTCCACTACCCAGCAATGGTAAAGGACAATGTCACATCGTTAAATACTTGATCATTAATCTTATGACATCAGACTGTCCTTTTAGTTTTTAAGAGCTTAAATCCCTTACTAGCAAGTCTGAAAATCTATGTTGACACTAAGACAAGCTTTAAAGCGTAGTAGATCTGCAATTTTAAACATCGACAAACCATTCAAAATTCCCACTGAGCCATGTTTCCACTGTTTGGGCAGTGACAAGTGGGCAATTAATACGTACTGTAATTTTGTGCATTTACCAAAACCCATCAAAAATCACATTAAATCAAAAAGTGTATTTGAAAGCTGAAATGAAATTCTAATTTGCTGTGTGACAAGAATGTTAAAAAACACTCTGACCCTTAAAAAAAAGCTGCCTTACACAAATTACAATATGACTCTACTGGAAATAAGAGAAAAGCAGTGCAAAAAACCCCCCCAAGAGAATACAAGCAAGCTACTAAAATCTAAGTCAATGAATTTTGAAATAAAATAGCAAATTCCTATTTATGATGTTAGTTTTGTAACACAGAGTTAGAGGAATAGCGAGGAAAGCAGCAGCAGTAGGAGGAGCAGCAGCAGCAGCAGCAGCAGCAGCAGCAGCAGCAGCAGCAGCAGCGACTCACCTCGAACTTTGCCTTTTGAAGCCATCACTGGAGTCCCCAAGTAGACAAAGAGGGGGGTGGACGGACAGCAAGACAGGTAGATGTCAGAAAACAGAGAGGGAAAGGACAAAGACAGAAGACAGGGCAACCGATTAGATAGCTGCAGGAAGAACAGCGTGTCTGAATCTGTCGCATATATGCAGAAACAGCATCGTCTTTATCTTGAATGTCAATCACGAATCCTGAACCCCCCCTCGCCGCCCCCCCCACCTCTTATCCCGATCACTCAGCCCTGAAAGAGAATGTCCTGATTTAGCTCATCAGCAAATTGAGACCTTACAGTGTGGCACCTTTTAATTAGCCATGTCACATCATCTGGATCGTGCAGGGAAGCTTGCTACTTTCTAATGAGCTTGAGACACCCGTAAGGATATGGACATACTGTACATATCATGTCGCTGCATCAGTGTTGCTCTGCTTCATTTGATTTCGAGGGGAAATTACAGATTTTACAGTGGATTATCTTTTTTTTTTTTTTTTTTGAAGGAAAAGTATGCTCGATGCCTACATTGTTTCATGAAGACATACCGGAAGTAATGATTTACATGTGTGTGTGAGGACCACAGTCACACATGCACACACTGGTGCACCATCGTATTACGCTGTGACAGACAGCACTGTAATCAGTGAAGAGACGCACCGACAGGACCGCTGTCTAGCAGCGAATGTGCCATGATACGGGTGTATTAAATGCAGAGCTTGGTGAAAACCATACAGGCCGCTATAGCAATGCATAAAAACCACAACGCAGAGGACCTAAACAACACACCAGCATCACCCCGGAGACATTCTGCCAGTAAAAACACAGAGGAGAGCCAAATAAACAACAAAGATTATCTATTAGTGTGCACGTGTGTGTCTGCGTATTTGCGTGCATATCCCGAGGGAATGACTCTTATGCTTCACACACACTGCTTTGCCAAATTGATGGATCTATTGGAATGCCTCCAGTGAGCCTGAAAACATGTACAGCTCAAAGAGACAGCGCCTGAAAAAGAATGAGAGAGGGAGAACAAAGAGAATCTCACTGCAGGTGCCAAGTCTGCAGGTTATAAAAAATTATTGCGGTTTCTTTTCGATTAGAGATTTATAAACTGCTCTCCCTGTAAATAACAAATATAGAATTTTAATACGCTGTAGCATTTCGGATTCGATGTCAGAGTGGAAGCGAAAAGCAATCCTGAAAGCGGGCCTGGAGATGTGAACCGGCCGCTAGGAGGTCTGACCACGCTTTGGACTCTCACATAGACGTTGTTTTGTTTATATTTGAGTGTCATTAAATCCTGATAGCCAATTTTCAGTGGCTGACGGAGATGATTATGCTTTGTTAGTGCTATTTCACAAGTTGCCAAGGTGCAAGATGGAGTGGAGAGGTGAGAATGTGAAGAGAAAAACAGAATTTCAAGGGATAGATATGGAATTCTTGGTCTTCAGCATCAGTGTACTCAGTGGCACACCACAGGGGGCAAGTGAGAATGGAGAAAAAAATGCAAAAACAGTCATATATGAGGGAAATTTTTGTGAGCACAAAGCATACTGCTCCTCTATTACACATGGACACAATTTTCACACCTTGCCGCTGTGTCATTGGTCAAGAGGGAGAGGAGCCCAACAGGGAAACAAGGCAGCGAATGTCACATCTCTACCAATGCTGTCTTCTACATGAGACTGATGGCTTTGTGAAATATTCTCTCAGCAAAGTCTGACCTCGCTCTATCCCTGCCTTTCATCCCTGCTGTCAAGGTATGAATTCCCTGTCACAGCTGTGGCTCTGTGATCTCTCCGAGTCAAAATATTTGAAAAAACAGACATATCTCTGAGAAAGAAAGGCAAAAAAAAGGAGACGGAGAGAACATATACGTTTTTACAACTCTTCACTCGTAGCAACAGCTGAATATGTGTGGCTATAGGGAGAACGATGGAGAGAAAGAAGACAAGCAGCGAAGAAAAGGGACTCTGTGCACTTGTATCTCAGAGTATTACAGTTACCAGGCAACCAACACAACAGTTGTGTAAGTCAAATTGAAATTGCATAAAACACTTTTCATTCCACTCTCTCGTCCCTCCATTTCACCATGCAGTGAGCAAAGTATTCCCAATTGATTACTCAATGGCCACCTCTCACCTGCTCTAAATCCTTAACACTGACTGGACAGAAATACACAGAAAGACAGATAAGAAAGCAAAACCTGAAAGGGATCAAATCTGGCTGTTTGTCTGTACTTCAAAGTACTATTTTTTAAACCATCGCTCTGTTGGGATTTCTTTTTTGCTACTGTCTCATGTCCAGACAAGGGAGTTACAAGAATAAACACATTACTATATTTATTTATTTATGTGTTCCAATATGTGTAGTTACTGGACCAAATTGGGAGCATAACAAGATTTTTAGACTCACCGTCCATTTAACAAGTAGTGAATGTTCCCTGTTAGTGTTGGCTGTGTAACTAGGTAGCTGTTTGCTTATATGGGAGCAAATAGAAACTTAAGCTGTCACTTCAGCTTTAACTTTATTAGAATAATGTCTGGTAAAGCTGTGACCTGGCCTGCAGATTGAAAATAGATAACAGTCAATTACAGAAACTAAACTACTATGAGATACGACAAAAACCTGGTAACTATGCAGATATTAATAATAACTGAACCCCAAAAACCGCTGATGGGTTTGAAAGGGATGTTTTTTCTTTTTCTTTTTAAATCACCTTAATTATAGAGAAACAGACATTAACTTTTTTCAGCAGTCCTTGAACTAATCATTTGCCTGTCACAAAACAGACCAGATGCAAACCTGAAATCGAAATATTTCACCAAGATCACTTTATGCTGCGTTCCTCATTATTTGCCCTCCACACAATGAAGTGGAGGGCAAATAATAAGTTATAGGCAATTGATGGATGGATGCCTTGTTATTCATCAAAAATAGACTGTTTGTAGTAAAAAAAAATAAAATAAAATAAAACAACAACAACACAGAATTAAAAACTGTGTGCTTCTGGGTACAGTTGTGGAGCCGCAAGTGACTCAGCTGTGATTAATATGTGACAAAAACTCAGGAGCTCTGACCTGGACTGAACTGCAGGATGTTTATACAGACCAGATAGGAGACAATATGGCAGGACATTAGAAAATGTAAGTAGAGGGTGCCCAGATAGCTCTGCTGGGTGAGCACGTAACCCATAAACAGGTGCTATTGTCTCTGATGCAGTGGTCATGGGTTAGAATCCAGCCCATGATCATTTACTGCATGTCATTCCTCCACTCTTCTACCCACATTTCCTGTCTCTCTCTCTGCACTGTCCTATACATAATAAAGGCGAAAAAAATTTAAAAAAAAAAGAAAATGTAAGTAGTACAATGTGTAGAGCCAGCATTTTATTTTGAGTATTGATTACAAACGTTGTAATCAAAGAAATTCAACCTTAATTATTTTCTATTTATATTATTTATGACTATTATTTATTATTTATAGCATAACTGTGTCATATTGTACAGAAGACATTTATGAGTCCTCTCCAGTTCTAGCCATGGTTGTGCCGCTTCTACCGAGATGCAATACTTCACATTGCAGCGAATTATGAGCTCACGGTGAATAAAAATGCAATTAGAGCTTAACAAAGCACCCAGAAAGTACCTGGAGTTCAAAGGGTTAAATAACAATTGTATGATGTTCACAACTATGCACATAACAGATTGTTGCTGCTTTTCATTTCAGCGGTATTCTCAGTCTGTTGGTGACCCTGCTGTAACATAACCCATTCACAACCCGTTTGTCTCTCGCAGGATCAATGAAGCGCATCTATCTATCTATAACCATTTTCCGAAAGTGTTACCTAAACCAGGCTCGAAGCTATCGGTCTACGCTTTGTGTAAACACCCACACTTTATCTGTGAGAATGAAAAGTGAGTGACTGCACGCTGGTGAGACAGAAAAGCACTGAGTTGCAAGCAGGTTGTTCTGCGTCTCTGTAACCACCAGCGGGGAGCCGTCATAAATAAACTGTGAGATAGTTCATACAGACACCACCTACTGCGACACACACATGCACACACCGACACGCACACATACATAACAGTGATCACAGTATTCCCTTAGGGTGTAAGTCTCCCGGGAGGACGTGTGTTCTATTGCAACATCCTTCCTGTTTTCCTCTTCTTTTCCTTTTCCATTCTTCTTCCTTCAACTTATGCTCATTCGGGAGTTTGTCTCACCTCCCTTTTCATATTCACTCTGCCTCCTTATTAACCCTTTCCTTCCCTGCCCCGTCTACATTTCCTCACCCCTCGGGCTACCTTTTTCACACCGGCAGATAATTTCAGAGTCTGACATGCACTGAAAAGCCCATGGAGATCATTGTGCAGCGTGGCTCTCTGAGCTGTCACATGGCATGATGGAGAGTTTAGCTTATCTTTGGTACAGCAGCAGCTGTTTTGCCGTATGTCTGATGTACTCCAGGCCCTTGGAATCAAACCAATATTCCACCGGTGAGCAGATTGCTGTAAAAGCGTAACACCCTCTTTGTCACCTTATGACTTGGCTGTACACGGAGCCATCAATCGACTCACATACACAAGAGTGTAAAAACACAGAGGAAAATATAAATTGTGACACATTTTCATGGCGGACTGTCCATGCGTTTGTGACTATTTTGATTTGAAGAGAATCATCCGCATAAAAATAGCACAGAATAATTGCAAGTAAATGTATTTGAATATCATTTGATTTAGCAGCAAATGTATTTAACTCTTATTTGATTTAGCACTGCCTTTGCTAAGGGGTGCAATTCATCTCAGGGTAATAAAGGAGATGGTAAACAGTGTTAATAGATGGAATCAAGCTTACTTAACTCAGCTTATTGCCACCATACTGCCTGCTTTATTAGATCTGTCTACCACACCCTTGTTTTCTCACATTACAAGGAGACACACATCTGTTTGTTTTGTCATTTAATCTAGCATATTTGATTTCCACCCCTTAACATGATTACACATACATAAGCTGTCCGCGGTAGAATTATTTGCTCATAAACCGAACACCCATAAAGCGCACAGAGTGACGCACACATATGGACACATGCACATACGCACACATGTTGATGACACATACACACACTTCATAGTATTTGTTTGATCTTTACTAAAGATGGTCTACAGCAGTGTTTACAGTTTTAGAGTGAATACCCTCCAGTTTTTCTTTCTCATGCTAGAAGTCTAACCATATCTCATGAATCACTATCCCCAGACCATGTGTGAATGGAACCAGGCAATCTGGCCCTGAGAACTTCTTTTAGTTGTTTGAATCATGTTGAGCAGCACTTGAATTAACTCTTGAACGCACAGTTTCATTATTTTAAAAAATCCTTTGTGCAAGCCAGCACTGTAGGTAAGTGTGAGAGGGACTGTGGGTGGTTGCTTTATGTTAAGAACTAAATGTATACAAGGGAACTGGAAACATTTGAGATATATATAAACACGCGAACGCACACACATGCATGCGCGCACACTATATATATATATATATATATATATATATATACACACACATATATATACATATATATGCATTTAACCTCTTTTTCCACCTGTGTTGTATTACGCAACTATGTGTGCATGGTCTGAAATTAATATGCGAATAATGACTCAAGGGATCCACAGTTGTTGGTGATAGCCAGTGGCCTCCAGCTGAACTCAGTGCACACATTAGGGCTGACGGACTGCCTTCACTTAAGCCTTGTTGTTAGGTTGCTGCAGGTCAAGCACACAGTACACCCTGGAAATTGCCAGCTCTTTTTCCAAGCATGTTTTTCCTGCATGTGCTTTCAGTGATTCATTTCTTCTTCATTACATTATTAGCATTGGATTGTGAGTAGGATTAAAAAAAAAAGGTTAGAAAGCACAAAAGGTCAGATAAAGTATTTCTTTAATGCCACATCTGCCCTGTACCCTTTGGCTAAGAAGCCCTTGCCGTAAATATAACAGGTTTACATTAAAGCTAGTGCAATACCATATGCTATGTCATACAAAAGGGCTGTGAGGTATGATGCGGTTACACATGTGGTTTGTCACTTTAAGCTTTTAAATTTACCCTACCTTCATTTGCCGTGTTTCCTTTCATATCACAACCTTTGTCTGGAGCGTGATATGTGTCTGAACCTGCTTTTGAAGTATAATGTAACAGAATTATATTTCTTTGAACAATCAAGGATTCTACTTCATATTTCTTAAGTAGACAGAGGATGTTTAATTGAGACAGGAAGGCTGCCTGAACTACAAGTGATACAACAACGAGGGGAACTGGTAGCTCTGGTAGGCTTTGAGGGGCGTTGTGCTGGCTTGGTTTTGGGTCTGCTTGTCCACAGAGAGAGGTCACTCCAAATCAGTATGACGCTGTTCCTAGTGATCACCTTTAACCTATGAAGAAACATTTCTATCCTGTTGGCAGTGGTCTCTTCCAGGATGACAACATCCATAGCGAACCAAGGTCACTGAATGAGTGAGAAAATGATGTGAATCATGTTATGGTCTCCACCATTACCAAATCTCAATCCAATTGAACACCAATGTGAGATTTTACACTGATGTTGCACAGCACTCTCCAACACCACCATCAAAACACCAAATGAAGGAATATCTTTTGGATAAGTGGTGTTTTATCTCTCCGATCGAGTTCCAGAGACTTGGGGAATCAATGCCAAGCCACAATGAAGTTGTTCTGGCAACACATGGTGGTCCAACACCTTACAAAAACACTTTAAGTTGGTACTTCCTTGAGTTTGTCGCATATCTATATGGACATCTGCCACCAAATTCAGAACAACTTTGTGGGATGATAGGTGTTCTTATTCAGCACTGAACTAACACAAATTTTACAACAAGCCTTAGTAGAGAAAAAACACATGCAGACAAGCCGTCTCTATTCAGTCTTGGTTCTGGTTCCCAAACTGAGAGCAACAGAGTTATAAGAGAACTATCTAAAAAGAAATACATGTATGGTGGTAACAATCTGCAGTTAATATATAAAGGAAAGGGCTCAGTGACAGTGGCCTGGTGGTTTTAATGTCAGGACATTTCGGTTTACAGCTACTCTGTCACTTGACTTCCCAGCTGTTCTATAGGAAAGGTCACAGGACGCAGAGCTGTGCAAAAACAAAATGTGTACCAAACTCACAAGAACTGCACTCTACTACACTACTTTTGGGGCATTCACCTGCACACACACTGTACAGAACACAACACGTAATTCCACAAAATTCATCAGCATACCTCAAAGATTTTATTCAAGGGGCGCACAGCCACACTGCCATATATCATACCCTCCCTCCAGACCTCATCAGAAACAACCAGCTCTATGCACTGTGTACCGCACAGACACCTGTACTGATCTTATCCCCTGGTTGGAGTAGTTAGATATATCATGGTAATTAACTGGGACACTGCCAGACAAATAGTGAGCTTGGAGCTATCAGGTTTTATCTGGATGGAGCATAGTTCTGAGATATTAAACATCAAAGATCTGACATACCAGGTTGCAAAATAAATAAATAAATAAAGTTTTCTTCAATGTTTAACCCAAACGGTGCAGCTGGCTTTTTAGGCTTTGAAGCACAGCGACAACCAAATGAGTCCGTCATTTTACATAGAGTAATCATTATTTCTGTGGCTTTGACATTGCTTATAAAGGATCTTTGATTCTGTTCTTTCACACAGATATGTAAATTGACTCAAAAAGACAAACTTTTACAGACAAGAACACCCTCTCTGTGATGCCATCCAGACTTTGACAACATGTTAGTTTTATAATGTATATTATACTACTGTTACTGTAATACAGGAAATCTGCCTCACTTGCATGTGGACTTCTTTAAAACTACAATTTGCAGGCAGCTACCTGGTTGACTGTTATCATGTAATTATTATTGCGACTGTACAGATGTAACAATCAGATTGTTCTGATTATGTTCTATTCCATTGAGTTTACCAAACGGGGTCATGTTCTATTGATGGTCATTTGTGGTTGTGTACAACAGCTACTTCCTAAGTCTGCAGGTATATCACACATCTTTATTGGGTGGCCTCTGCTACCTAATAAAGGTGGCTCCAGAAAAACACAGAGCCCCGAGTTTGTCTCATGTTACAAGCACAAGCCTGACTAACAAGCAAACGCTCTCCGCACAGAATAAATAAACAGGGGAATGAGCATGAATTATGACTCTGGGGACAACTTAGAATTCAGCATGGTTTCCATCCAGACTTCTGCGATAATATCTATTTTTTGAAAATTAAATTTTTTTTTACTTCGATTTGACAGATTTTGATTTGACACTTGATTAATTCTCAAGGAGTATGTTCTTGTTGAAAAAAGAACCAAAAAAGCATCTCATTAATCCTCCTAAGGCGCCCTCTGGACAGTAACTATGGCAGCGCCCTATCACAAAAATCTCAAAACCAGTCTTTTAATTTCACCTCGGGTAATATAGTATGCAACATTTTCATCGCAATGCAGTGGATGATGTAAAAAGACAGAGGAGAGGAGGAAAATGGATCAGACCACAGGAGATAAAATATAAGATGAGTGTAGGTTTGACTACGGCCATCTCAGACAAACTTCCCTCTGAATGCAAAAAACAAATTTGGCATTGGTATGCACATAAAACTGAGCGCACACACACACACAGACGACCCATAAACTTTTGCCGTTTGAAGCCTGAAAGAAATTCCCCCTGGACTCGAGAAGCACATTTCAATTTCCACAAAACACCCGAGGGGTATCGAAATCATGAATCTCCCCAACAAGAAAAGTCAAACACATATTGCTATAGGATGATGGACACACCCGAATGCATACACATGTGCTCGCATACACACACACACACTAACACACACAATGCACACTGTCAAGCAGCTGCTGCCGTTTGATGATGGACAGTCCAGGTACAGCCTATAACTCAGCAGGTGCTTTTTGTTTCCTCTGCTTCTTCAAATGAATAGTTTAGAAGGTGAGGTTATATTGTGATCGATGCCTTGGGGGTAACAAATGACTTCCCCCAGACAGAGCTTTGAAGTGGGTGTGTGCGCCTGGTCACCAACCTGTAATCTCCAGCCATTTGTCAGAGGGTGAAGGGACAGGAGATTTCCAAGGAAAACTTCCAGATAATACAAGCTTCATTTTTTACCCCACCATGCAGAGGCCAAATCCCTACAGGATAAGGAGTTATGTGGGAGTAATGCTTTATTCAGCATCAGGCACTCTTTAATTCAAACATATGGATCGTCCAACATTTCCGAGAGATTTTTCTACTTTGTGGCTTCGTCCTCACTGTTAGCGATCGTGTAGAGGAAGGAAGCTTTCATCCTCAGTGGAGAGGAACACGTAGCGTCTGGAAAATGCCTCCTCCCCTTGATAGTGAGACTTTGATCAAAAATGTGTCATAGCATTTTGCTCGAGTTGAATTATTCAAAGGTCAGCGAACAAAGGCATGTTTGTGCTGTGTTGCCTTACAAAGGGTAGAATGATGGTAAATTGGCAAAATGTTCACTGTGTCTCTGCAGGGAGCTGACCGGTGAGCCTTACCCTCAAGGGACCATTTGGCATCAAACAGCGCAAGCTCCCTGTGATTGTTACTGCTTCAGTCATAGCCAGGCTGTTACCTCATATTTTCAAACCATCACCTTTATATCCCATTCTATTTAGGGCATTGTGTTCCTGTGGCTTTCCAGCAGGTTGAGAAGAGAATAGACTTTCAGCAAGAGAGACTGAGAGCTTTGGTCCTGTGAGGCTATGCACTCCTAATGAATGTTGCCTGTAGTGTATGTGCGTGTTTACATATCTGTGTGTGGTTCAAATAAAATACTGTGCGCCTTATTGCACATTTACATGAAGGTGTGAGTGAAGCAGTGTGATGGGTCTTTTGTAATGATGGCAATAAGCAATCTGTAGTGCATCAAGGCTGCAGCCTGTCTTACTGGAAAGCATCTCACTGGAGACTGCAGCTATACAGTATAAAGGCGAGAAGAAAGAACTCCAGGATGTGTGTGAATTCAAGTCCATGACTATTGCTTTCCCTTTTGTCTTGCATTCTCCTCCCTTTTATCCCTACATCCACAGCTCTCGATGTGCTGTTCTGTCCCTGGGTGGGCCAGTGGAGGAGATGAGAGCAAGTGGAAAAGTGGAGGAGGGAAGCAAAGGGGGAGGAGAGCAGAGGTAGAAGAAAATGGTTAACCTTGAGTGTTTCTGTGTGGCTTGTGTATGCGTAACAGCGTTCATTACACTTCAATAGCTTGCATTATTCGTTGCGTTTCTCAAAGAAAATTCAAGAAAGCGCGTGTGGGTGATGTGGATTCACGTTAATTCAATACATGGCAAAGATACACAAAATCTACCAACACACACATGTCAGAGACAGAGAAGTGTGGTACAGATGCAACTGAAACTAGTGAGGCGAGCAGTGCTGCACCACACAGGTTTCCAATGGGAGTTAACCCCCTTGAAGGGGAACTATATAGAACAATACCTGACAAGTTTTATTTTTACAGAAGCATGTACATCATCTCCTGAATGTTTCTGGCATGCCAGAATTAAAATTTCCATACAAGCACAGTAGTAACTAAACTGCTTCTCCACATGACTAGAATTATAGAACTATGTGCACTTCTTGCTCTTTTAATGCTTCTATCTGCTCTGTATCTTGTGCGTTTCACCACCCAGTCGGTCACACATATGTCTAACTGTAATAAATTTGTTTGAATGTATTAGAAAAAACCTCCATTTTTAAAGCATTTTCAATTCTATATCTTTGGACCCAGTCAGGCATTAAATATACTGCTTTCTGTATGCAGATTAATCTGCGAGTAGCTCGTTTCATTTATTAAAAGGAGTTTGTTAAAATTTTAGATGATTAAGCTCCGGAAGAATTAAAGAAAAAAAATATAACCAGATACTGACACATCTTGCTTCACCCATTACCTTTCACCCACGGCTGGGAAACATGAATAATTCCATTTCATGGCTCAGCTTATATTTACAGAAGAACAAAAGGAAAAACTGTGTTCAATTACCAAAGACAAATTTGAACTCATCTGGGTCATTTTGAGCAAATTGAACTGGAACTAATTCCTTCCGAGCGCTGCAATTGAACTAAATAAATAAATAAATGTTTGCTCTCCCCCCCCACCATCAAATTAAAGCTGACCTCAACATGCTCCTATTATGGCTTTCCACATGGTGAGCCCATGGGAGCTGCGTAAGGGTGGGGGTGAGGGGAAGAGACGGAAATGGACACAGCGGTAACTGTGATGCAGCCTTCGGAGAAGAAGGCACAGAATCCAGCTTATTTTTTTAAATCAAAAAACAGAAATAACAAATGAAAATCTACGATCCTGTCATTGTTGCAGACCCCGCCACGTTTCCTGTCCATCCCGGATTTCATTTATACCTCTCTCACTGTCTTTCTCGCCCATTTCAAAGGTGTAAATTGGACACAGATAATTGAACATTACTATCCTGGGAGGTAGCTGGCGCCATCTGTTAAATGTCCGCCCCCAACATCACAGTGCACCACACAATGCGCCCAAACATCCCAGCGCACCATGACGCACATTTGTGTGGGCATGCACGTGTTGCTGCGGATCTGATTTACCTTTTCCTTTGAATTACAGATTGCTGAACCCAGCAAGCACAGCTGCTGGATTTAGTTTCCCAAATGTGTGCTGGCCATCATTTGCTGCGTCATCAATTAGAGCAATATTACAGGAAATTACTTTATTATCCAATAAAATAATTTTAAAAATGGACAGGCTCAAAACTCTGTGCTACAAAAAAAAAGGATGAATTCTGTATTTCATTTTCTGCATGGATACTGTTACTTAAGTCAAGTCAAGGAGACGTTCTTTTTTTAAAAAATTTAATCTCCTTCAGTTCTACTTAAACAACTTTTTCATTAACTATAAAGCTTCATCGCAGTATAGAAAGCCAGTGTAAAGATCTGAAAATGCTCCCTCCAACTTGATTTTGCACCAAATCATAAGTCTACTTACTGCTGACCTACAAATAATAATAATAAAAAAACTGTTAACATTTGGATAAAAACTTTGTGGATGCAAACATGCTGTCTTTGTAGTTGCACTTTTGACTGGAGCCAGTTACCCATTAATTGTGCTCCATTTCTTGTCTAATGGCTGATATTGTTTATCCCTGATAGAAGCTTTACATAAACACTGAACATTCACTGCATTCCACGAGATTCCAAACAAAAACGTAATTATTGGGGGGAGCTGGAATATGATAGGTTATCCACACAAATAATGAGGGAGAATGCCTATGTGAATTTCTGAAAAAAAAGCCTTAATGGTCCTCTCTCTCTCTCTGTCTCTCTTCTACTCTCCTTTCCTCTAACACACATGGCTGATTAGCAGTTGGCATTTTGTCTTGGCCATGTGCTAAATGAGAGCAGCAACATTACCATCTCAAAGATGCTCTCCTTGCCCAGTTAATGGTCAGGACACAATAGCTGCTCAAACACTTGATGGATCATTGAAGGATTATGCCATTTGGCTTCGCGCCTTTATGGTCACTTCGTGTGTGTGTGTGTGTGTGTGTGTGTGTGGATGTGTGTGCGCGCATGTGAATATGCGTGTGTCTGAATGTGAGTGTGAAACCGAGCGACTCAGGCATTCTGTATCCCGTAGGTGTGGACTCGTACGGACCTCTCAATGGGAGCAATAATGTCAAGGAGCTGCAATGTCATATCCATCAGAGCTGACTTTCTGTCAGGGCCAGACAAAGGTGTTGACACCTCAACACCACACGGTGAGTGAGGAGACCATTCAAATGTCAGTTACCTGACACATAGCCATGCTCCCATAGATGGGTGGTAACCAGTGATTGTCAGTTGGTAACTCAAGAGAAAGGCCACTGCATATCTAAAGCTCAGGGGGAACAATCCGCTGAGATTTAATGAATGAATATGTTTTCATCCTCTGAGGCAAGTATTCAGTTGGTACAATCACAGCTGTCAACTCTGGCAAATCAGCACTTATGGAAATGAGGAGGCTATCGCTGAAGCACCGCGGTCATCGAGAGACACTTTCAAATTGCTCAGTCAGGTGTGAGACTGTCAAACCTCACCGCTGTTTTCAGTATCTAATAAGAGCTATACTTGGGCGATATTATTTAGAGAATTGAATTATGAGGCTTCACACCTTACCTGCAAGATTTCACACAACTCCTACAAATCCTCCTCGCAAAGAAAAGAACAATAGTGTGTCTCATCACTATAAGTGCATCAGAGAACTCTATAGAATCTGCCCTTATTTAGTTGCTTAACACCACTGTTTGGTCATCTGCCAAAGAAATACATGATTGTAAATAATGTGGCTTTAGTCATTTTGATGATCAATAATAGAAAAAACTAGAGTAATAAATAAATGTATATTTTTTTCTTTTGGTAAAAGCTTTTTTCAAATTGTTGACAGGGTCTAGCGGATGATTGACTGGCCAAAGAGAAGCAGAGGAGTGAGAGAGAGAGAAAAAAAGAAAGGCTGTTTGCTTTTCCAACAGTAGCAGCTTGGTATGTGGGATAATCTTTGTAATCTTTCAATTACCTAAAGACAAATAAACTGTGTTGGTCTGGCCAAGTTGGCAAGGACACCGCAGACCACAGACACAATGACCTCTGAAACACTCCTCTCTTTGAGAAAAGAGAAACACACTTTGTACAGTAAACTCTTTGTTCACTGTGAAATAAAAACATTTTAATGGATTTGCTTGACAGGTTAAATTTAGAGCAATTAGTGTTTCAAAAATCTTAGATGACTTGGCTGGCTTCTCAAAACCGGAAAATGAAAAAAAAAAAGGTGATCTGACAAAGATGCAGATCTGACTTTGTTTTGAAGTTCTGAGTTTGCTGTGCCTCCAATGCAATCCTTGTCTTTTCATTGTAAAATAAAATGAATGTCTTTAAGAAATATGTTTTCCTCTCCCACTCAAATCATGTTCTCTAATATAATATTTCTCTGGTCCCTCATATTCCTTGATTTATTTCATCCTGCAAAGTTTCTTTGTGTGTTTATATGTTCCTTATTCAGTCTTTTTTCCCCTTTTGTAACTATTTCCCCTACATTACTCTTGCATGCTGTGTCTAAGGATATTTACCTTTGCAGTTTCATGTGTTGCTTGATAAGGATACATCCCTAATATGAAATCTCCTGGTGGCCCTGAGATGCAAAACACAACAACAACAAAACCAAGACAATACAAAAAACACAGATATTTCACAAACACTAAATTTCACATTTCACAGAACCTATGGTGGCCCTGTGAGGCAAAGCACAACAACAAAAAAAACAAAAACACAACAGCTTTTCACAATACACAGCATGTCAGAGAACACATTTTTACAGAACAAAATCACATTCCACAAAACTCAAAAACAAAACAGAAAACATGGCATTTCGCTTTTGTTTTCTTTTTTCTTTGCATTATGGAAAAAGTAAGGAGAACATTTCTTGTTTGTGATTGTGCCACTTAAGTGATTTTTTAATGGTTATCTCAAATTTAACTAGAACGGTCAGCTACACAAAAGCCCTTTATACGGCTGACAGACCGTCAGCTGGGCCGCCTCCTTTCCACAGGTTTTACCGATTGCTTACACACAGTCTGAGCGCTTACACAAAAACATCAAATGCCTCGCTGCTGTAACTGTGCAATAAACAAAGGCACCACACGTACAGACACTTTTCTGCTTTTGCACTTTGTTTGCAGTTATGCATCACACCTCCTGCAAAACACGACACACTGTTTCTGACATTAGACACTTTGTTCAAGGATGAAATCTCCTGCAATAATTGGAAAAACACTTCTATTCAAAATGCAAAACATATCTGGAAGTGGCAGCACCCACGCACACACATAAAACTCTTCAACTGTACACTAATTGCACACCTGCCAGTCTGAGCCTTTGCACTACAAATAGACCCTAGGTGAGCTCGCCACTTTGGTAAAAACTTTGCAAACATGCAGGTAGTAAGAGGAAGAGGAATGCTGGGAAGAGTGGGAGGACGAGGGCAAGAACAAAGAAGGGTACCAGCTAATAGACGGAGACATGTTTCTGACGACATTAAGGCCACTTCGGTGGAACATGCCATAAATCACGGTCTGATGATGTTGAATTCTGTGCAGAGATGGGTTGCTGTGTATAGCCTCACCTGCAGTTTGTACTTTTTAGCTAAATATGTTTGACCCAGCCCACCTTCATCCTTCTGTTAGAATGTGGACTTTGTAGTTCTGTGTTATACCATATTCATCGCACAGTCTATGCATTGTCTGTTAGAGAGAGACTTTGATGCAACTGCACAGCCTCACGAGTTCATTTTCATTGATGAAGCTGGATTCAATCAAGCTAAAAAACAGGCGTCTGGCCTGAAATGTTACGGGACAAAGAGCCATTGTGAATGTCCCTGAGCAGCACGGCGGAAATATCACCTTGAGTTCTGCTCTTAGTCGGCAAAGAGTTCTCCATCACCATGCCACCCTAAGTACCTCCAATGCTGAGCACATAATCACATTTCTGGATGCACTACATGATGCAGTTGTAGACAACAGACTTGGAGCAGCCCAGGTTTGTTGTCATGACAATATCTCTGCGATATCTGGGGATAATGTTAGTGCTGGTCCAGGACTGGTTTAACAATCACAATAACTTCACAGTTGTATACTTGCCACTTTATTCCCCATTTCTCAATCTGATTGAGGAATTCTGTTCAGCTTGGCATTGGAAAGTGTTTGACCGCCAACCACATGCCTGCCTGAAACTGAGGTGGGGTTAGTCTAAGCTTGATCATGGCACGCAAGGTGATATTTTCCTTGTTGCTTAGCCGGGAACATGTAATGCGGTTCAATCCTTCACAATACTATTTATTATTAACCACTGCACTGTAATTTTAATGTAATTATTTTTGTTCACACAAGTTTAAGGTACTGTAATTCTGCTTTTCTTAGTTTTTTAATAGCTTACAATGGCAAAAAAGCTGTAAACATCTTTTTCTTAAGTATTCCTATTTCAGCACTAATTCAAATGTGAGTAGATGCAGCCCACTTTACTGAAATGATCTGTCACAGAAGTCTCTATGAGGAAGTCAAAAAGGCATACAGAATACTAAAGACAGCAGTGTTTTGTATAAAGCGCATCGATGTTCAGCTGCTGCTTGAAAGCGTAACTTCAATGATGCACGTGTGTATCATTTTATGGTAGAAACGACATTTTCAAAAAGGACTGTCAAAATGAGATGTTTACTTTAAGTGTTGTGTCTTATTTGGCTCAGAAGTAGAGTTTTGAAACAATGCCAACAAGTGTGCAAGCAAAATAAAAATAAAACTATCACACAGACACTAAGTTTTTGCTTTAACTTCATCCACACAGTTCTGTAGAGAACAGGTCTGTGCAGGTCCTTGCAGTTCTGATATCTTCTCATGTCACTTGCTGAAGAGTAGACACACCGTCTCCTCAGTTCTAATTCTTTCAAGCGTGCTTTCAGGGTTCAAAGTCCTTTGTTAAAATATTCCCTTATGATTTCAATCTCCTGTTCCACCCTTTCAAACTCAGTTTAAAATTTGTACAAGGGCACTGCTGACAGTAGAAACAGGAGATGACACTGAGCTCTCACCAGGGACTTCAGTTCTGACCAATTAAAAACAAGAAATGTTGTCCTTCTCTGCTCCATAAATTTAAATGTTATTGCGTTTTGTGCATTGTTGGATTCATTTTTAGTTGTTGTGTGTTGCACGTCAGAGCCACATAATCATCTAGCTGTAATTTTATTTTCCATTGACAATACTATTGCACAGAAATTAACAAGATATCCTCAACATGCCAGCAAAGTATTTTAGAGATGGTGCATTTTTAGGTGAATTTTCTGTTTGCAAAATGACTGAATCAAATATACAATGCACACGAGTTGATATGTGTAAGATGTGGCCACATTAAGAACACTATCACTAAAATCAGTCCCAGACATCCCGTTGTCTTTTGTCTCTCCACAGTACATTGCAGCGTTCTGTGAATTTTCCTGCTCACGCTGCCCAAGTACACTAGCTCAACTTTACTCCAGTTTTAACATCTTCACTCATCTTTGTTCTTTTTTTATCTCGCTATTTTTAGTTCCCATCATTCCAGGTCAATAGCAATGATTACTCCTTGCAGGCTTTTCTTCAAACTTTGGGGAACTTTTTAGGTCTTTCTCTATTGTAACACTATCAGATAATAAAGCTGTTCCCGCTGAAGGCAAGAGATCAGCTTCTCCTTCCATCTCCAGGTTTATGATCTTATACTCATATAAAGCTCAATGGGATTGCTTGATTGAGATGTGGAAGAAAGAGAATACCAATATTTATATGATAATTCATTAAAATACAGTATGTCATGAAATAAATATACACTTTCACGCCCCCAAAATATCTTAATTCAAAACACACAGAGCACTTGAAGCGCAGAAAAGTTGTTGAAGGTTGAATTTGACAGTACTTAAATATGTCAAGGTAGATTCATAATGATTTGTGTATGTAAAGCAAAATGTGTATAATAAGATAAGGGCATCTCATTTTGACACCTTATGATTCCTGAAGTGTCATATAAAATAAAGAGCATTTGTGTTCAAAAAGGAAATGATTTCTAATTACTAATAACTACAGATAATGGAATTGTGTGTCTGACAGAAATGGATGAGCGTATGTATGTACAGATAAAAATAACTGCTAATCTCACATATTTTCTTTGTTTGGTTTCTTCCTTACACATTCAAGTACTTATATATCTGTTGTCAGTCCCCCGGAGTATTTTAGGGTTAGAGTGACCATCAAAAACAACACGCTAGGAGAGGAAAAAGAGACGCAGACAAATAAAAAGGTAATTTTTTTTTATTACACAAGCAAATAAATTTGCGTTGTGAATATTTAGGACTGATGAGCTGACTTAAGCCCTTAAATTTCTGGTTTGTTTGCTGCTGTTTGCTGTGACTGAACTCCGCTGGGCTGCATGACCTGCGAGAGATGAACTCATTTGAACACAAACTGATGATTTGAAGTCGCTGCGAATCGGAAAAAACAGCCAGGAAATCATGTGGTTAATATAGTTAAATGTCTGATTTTTGTTGACATTTCCCTGCACTTCTCTAAAATGTCTAGTAAATAGCCAAATTACTCTATAATACCAAGGAAACAAAGGGCAGAGGAAATGGCACACATGGTCAATCTCTGAATAAATGAGCCGTAAAATAGAAACATGAAAAGTTTTGACAGTTCTTTCCCATTGTGCAGATGAAGAAGAGGCGGAGGCAAATTGGGGCAGAATTCAGCAGAAATAGTGAATCAAACAGAGATGTAACGTGTGACTGTAGACATGTTTTGTGAAGGAAAGATGGTTTGCTTTTTAAGAGAAGAATAATGAAATATGTGAAGTTTTTTTGGCATGGCATCAAAATAAGATTTGATGAAATCTGAGGGATATAAAATAGTGTTTATGGTGTTTTCTTCAGCAACACTGTTAAAGTATAGCTTTTGTAGTAATTTAAAGAAAATCCTCAGTATTTTAAGCTATATAATTAAGACTGTTAATACCCAAGTAAGATGAAACCTCCATTTTCCAATTGGTTTGTGCTTTGGATTTATAATTTAAATCTAACACAAATGAAAATGTAATATAGGTAATATATAAAAGTGCCTCCTTGCATGAAACAATCTGCTATTGAATTCAGTAACATTTTGCCAGCAGCTAACAATTTGAATTAATTAATTAACTTCTCTTAGTGTACACTCTATGAAAACAGTCCATTCTAACAGATTGACAACCAATTAAAATATCCAGACAAGTAGGTGCGCTCGGCTGTATTTTGTATTGCTTACTTAACTCCACTGTCAAAAATCCATTAATTGGCGGCCCAACTAAAGGTGAAAACTAAACCCCACTAAAATTTTTCTTTTGTTTTTATGTAGAAAACACAGTGGATACTGTACATTCTTTGTGGTTTAAAAAAATGCTAAAAAGTGGAAATCTCATGCACTTTCTAATAAACCATATAAAGCCCAAAGGCATTTTAATTAACCAAAACCTAAAGAAAAGAGGAAAAAAAAAGCAAGGTCATAAGGCTGCATGTACCTCAGGACTTTAAAGTGATTTCATTTCTGAAATCCTCACCACCACTGAACAAGCAATAGGCTACCTGTGGACAAAAAAAACCCATTGACTGTCTGCACTGACATTTATAGTTCTGTTGTTCTGAAAGAAGGACAACTGGAGGCCATGATCAAATATCTTTCCTGTTTTAATGGGATGTAGTAACCTCCTACATCAGCACGCTTCCACTTAGACCCATCAGCACACTTCCACTTAGACCTGCCTGTTAGTCTCAGCTGGCTGCTCTTTCCTCCCTGAGGAGAAACTCCATAAAACACAAGACATTTATTTAGAGGAATACACACATGCATGTGCATCCATGCATACCAAATGTACGCACACACACGCATGTGAGTGTAGACAGACGTTTAAACGCAGAGAGTGAAAGCAGTGTCATTGAAAACTGATGCAACATTAAATTTTGGTAAAGTGTTTTAAAATAAAACATGTATTGGGTGCTGGGGCACATAAAAGAGAGACATAGGTAACAAATCAGAAAAACTGCAAGACGAAACTGTTGGAACGCACAACAGCCTCTCAGAGCATCTCAGTCATGAAAACACACAACAGCTTTAAGTATTTAGTTTGTGTTTTCTGATCATGCAACTTGCACTGGATAGTGCTTTGCCTGAGATATACTGTAGGAGACCACACGCTTGTGAAGAGTACGGCTGACATGAGACTGTACAAACTTGTTACAAAAACAAATGGAAAAAAAGAATAACTGTGCAAACTGTAGCAAACACTTCAGTCTTTTTCGTGTCTGTTGCACAACATGTTCAATGCCAGACTGTCTTGAGCATGCATTGTAAACGCTGAGGAAAATCCTGCCTCTGAGTTGTATTGATTCCAGGACTCCAGCGTATGCGAATACACCAGTGAGTGTTTGTGTGGAAATGTGATTGTTTATATTGTTTGTGTCTGTGAGTGTGTGTGTGCGCCCTCTGCATCGATCCCCCACTTTGTTCCAATTATCAGTAAGGTTATGGGGCCTAATACTGCTATTCACACAAGCATTAGAGCAACAGAGGCAACCACATCTGAGAATGGAGGCTTAGGAGAGTGGGAGGTAGAGTGAGGAGGAAGAGGAAGATGTAGAGCTGAGGGAGATGGAAGAAAAATATGATACGATGCAATAAATAAATATTTTAGGTTATTTTTATGCACCTCCTTAATGGTCGGAGGACCGATCCCGAGGCGGCTCCCATAGAGTGAATTCCTGCACCTTTTTGTGTTAGTCAAGACAAAACAAGAGCACATCCGAGTGTTTGTGTTCAAAGCAATACATTTTCACATCTGATCTTGGCTTTTTTTTTTATCTGAATAATATATATTTCCTTCACTGGCCATTATATAAAAATGTTTTGCAAACAGGTGAATGAAAGAAAGCCTAGCATTTCATTTATGACCCAGAGCAGAAACAGATGCGCCTTCAGTCTTTTGTAAATGCTTTAAGCGCTTACTGATGTCTTCACTTTATTATCTTCAGATCACTGACTACAGCCACATGACATGACATTAACAAAAGGCTGAGGTTAAGATGGCATTAAAGACTTTTTCAGCAAGACTTAGAGACGACAGCATTAGATGTTCTAATTTTAAAATGCTGCCTTCTGAGGCTGCAGTCCTCACAGTAGGTTTGAGAACACCCAGCAAGTCTGACATTATATATAATATAACTCAGCTGAGATTTCCTTAAAATCACTTACATAAACTTGCCCCAAGGCGTTTGTTATTAATGCTTATGTGCATGTGCGCTTGCTGACTTGCCTTTTCTCCGGGTTGCCAACGGACACCCACAGTGTGAATTAAAAGATTTAGTGTTGTTACAGATTGATTTTCTCCTTCTACACACAGTCCTGCCTGTATGATTGTGTGTGTGTGTGTGTGTGTGTGTGAGTTTGTCGAGTGTGCAGCTCCTCAGCGATCAAGTGTAACCCATAAAACCCGGGCTGGAGGTCAACAATGCTGACACATAGAGCAGCTATCGATCGCCTACCCAGTTAAGAATCCCAGTTAAGATAACTTGAAAGGCAGTGATGGAGTTTAGAACAATGTGCTTATGACTATGGAGACATAGTGAGAAGCTGGATCTTTGAGGTTGGCTACTATCAAGTATTGTGCATCCTATAAAGAAATGGATGAAGCGCGGGGAAAAGCCTAATGTTCAGAAAGTAGAAAATGATGCATTTGTGTCAATTTGTGTGTGTGTGTGTTTGTAACTGTGGATGAAAATCTCTCTTGCGGTTTGAGTTCCATTGTTTGATTCCACTGATTCCACAGTAAGAGTCGCCAGGGGCTTGTTGCCAAGGTTCAGCCAATTGAATTAGGGATTTGCCGTTCCCTCCTCAGTCCAACCCTCCTGACCATTTCCTGTTTCTAGGGATCCCTGAGGACCTTCCTCTCCATTCAGCTGTAGAGTGTAATTGTATTTAGGATGCTTGTGCAGAGCCCAGCGGAGTACACCACGAGGAGAGGGAGAGAGGCAGAAAGAGATAGAAAGCGAGTTTGAAAGGATGCCTAAACATGACCAGGGAAATAAAGAAGAAGAACAAGAAGAAAATGAATGAAGAGAGGAGGAAATTCCTAAAGATGGATGCCCATAGAGGGGCGGGTGGTGGTGGGGTGTGGGGAACAGAGATAGACGGACTATCCAGCCGTCCAAATGGAACACAAGGTCATTGTTCTCATTAGACTTCTAAGCCTGAATAACCTAGGCTGGTTGGAGACAGTTTGGTGTAAGTACTGAAGTACCCATGCTGTAAAGCAGGAATCTAATAGGCTATTATATCCAAAGACATTAGGGTGGGAGCAAAATGATTTTCCTTCACCCTCCACCTAATTTGGAAGAAGCAGTGGTATTATATCTCATGGTGACTATTATATTTCAAGTCTATGGTGTTAAATAAGCCCTGAGTATGCCATTAGAGCACATTCGTTTTCAGACGCAGGCGCTACATCACAATCAAAACAGGCACCGCTCACATATCAATAGACCGATGCAGCCGAGGTCATTGACAAACTGTCTGTCTGGAAATCAAGTTTGCATAATATTTCAGTGTTAATAAATTCATGTGTGAATTAATTCACAACATGGGCGCAATTATCAGCAGGCGCTTAAATGACAATGCATTCGTAATATTAACATAACCACAGGTGTAACGCACTGGGGGCTCTCTGGCAAAAAGGGGTCCTTCACAGTGATGTATTCCGTTTGGTGAAATATCACCTCACCTGGCCAAAGACCTTTTGCTTAGGACCCCCTGAAGTTTGTTTTTTCTTTAATAATGCCCAACTGGTGGCTTCTCTGCATACAAAAAACTGGACACAATGTCATGAACACCTGTGCCATTTGGTACAATGTATTTCAATAGAAGTTGAACTATCTTTATCAGTGGAATTGTGGGATGTGGATCATATTTTGTGTTGGACTATCATGCCTAGTTTGACCTCATGGATTCTCACTGATGTTGTTTTGATTTAAATCATTGCAAAAAGTAAATGTGAGTCATTCCCAACCACTTCTAACCCCCGAGCATAACGTGCTAATGCTGAGAGGGGCAATAAATGCTCAAGCACCAATAATCAGGTTCACTGTGTTGGTGTGCATCAGATAATTCAGAATACTTAGCAACTTAATGCTGCTGTCTACTCTTGTTTGAGTGACATATCTGCCAGACAATGAGGCTGAGTGCATTTTGATTGGAGCGCATTGTTCAGCTCTGACTCAGACTGTCACCTTGCAGCTACAGCTGGAGAGGAGATCCAGCTTGACAGGCTCAGAGACGGAAGTTCACACTTTCTTATAAATTATATAATTTTTTTTCAAAAACTTCGTGTGTAGCTTTCAACACAATGATGCATTGTATCACTCTCACACATTTTATCACACACTTTTCTTCACACCTTGGAAATTGTGACTCTTCAAATTCAGCAGTTGTGGGCTGTGTTTCTGTCCGCGGTCCGATAATGTGTCCGGCTTCTCTCTGTGGTCTCAACCCCCTCTGGCTCGCATCCAGTGGGACTATAAAGCTATCTTTGGTGGTGCCCAACAGTTTTGTCTGACATGTGTTGGTCAGGGTCTGTCCTTCTGTTGCACCGCTTGGATCAAAGGGGGAAGCTACTCCACCCATCTGTGTCACATTTAATTTATCACAGGCACGACAGGCCTTGCTTGCCTTGATCGTGAGGGCGTGACACAGACACACACGTCTGGCCACACACAGCAGAGAGAAAGCAGGACGATATAATATGGCAGCAGATCATAGGGCGCTGATTCAGGTAAAGTGATGCATTACAAAAAGAAGAATCAATATAGGACTGCAGCAGCCAAAGGTGAAAGCATATGGCATCAGTGCCCTTCCACTCCTTCTCCATTGCTCTATTTCTTTCTTCCTCCACAAAAGATGAGAGCCCTCCTTGGTCTTGCTTTGATGACCAGGTGCTGGGCAGGTGGTGTGGACTGACAGGAGGTAGCTCTGCATGTGTGTGTGTGTGTGTGTGTGTGTGTGTGTGTGTGTGTGTGATTGGATGTGTGTGTGTTGGTGAGATAGAGGAAAATCCATCCCCACAGTAATGAGAGAGGTGCCAACTGCTCTTCCATCTGGCATTGAGAAAACTTTCTCTTTCTCTCTTCCATCCCTCCTTTCTCACCCCCCACACTTCTCATCATCTGTTCATTTGCTTCTACTTCAGTATCATCCGTTTTGACATTTTCAGATGATGTAAACACTCGACTACCCACACGTACTTCATCCTAGCCCAACACATTAGACCTGAGAAATTCAAGCTACACCTCCCACTGAATTTGAAATTGGTACACCGGCTACTTACAAATGGAGCCAATTGGCAAAAACATCTGGTTACGAAATATCTGTGGCTTAAATGAACTGTACTGTTGTTGTTTATGGGAATTTGCTATCCGTGCCTCTGCACTGAATATTTCAGACCAAATGCGAGAAAAAAAAGGGACAACTGCATAGTTTGTTTTGCAAGCAACCTTTCCACGCAATAAAACTAGAGAAAAACTTCCACTGATAAGGCAAACTTGCTCACTTGATAACTTGATAGCTCTACAGCTGGTCCGACTGCAATGGCAGAAATGTCCAGATATAACAGATCAATGCTGATTCCAACGTTAATTGAGGCTTGAATTATACATGAGAAGAGATATTTGGATTAACATGAAAATTCAATCCAATTTCAACGTGATTAAAGAATGCCAATAAAGATGTGTTCTAAAGACTAAGAGATCATTCTTACCACTGTCATTCTTGGCAAAATCAAAACTGCTTCCAGGTAGTACAAAGGCTTTCCCTTACAGGAGATTGAATCGTGCAGCCAACTGAAGACTGGCTCATGTGCAGCAAAGCATCACTGTCCATGCAGATGCAATGGGATTATAGTGCATTTGATGAAATCTCGCATAGAGAAAACCAAACAGCTACCAAATGAATGCACAAACTTTGTGCTAGATCAGCTTAGTTTGCTCAAATTTGGCCATTTTACAGCCGCAGGAGTGGAGGTGACGCACAGTTCCATGAATGAATGCTACTGCAAAAACAAAACATTTTAGTAGCAATTTAATGCAATGAATCAGAGACTTGTGATTGGTTTGGTTAAAAAAAAAAACCCCCCAAAAAAACGGTAACTTTGTCTGGAATGTAATGCAGAATTTTATGGAAAACTGTCAGCGTATCCAGCCATTAATGACTTAATCAGATTTCACGACTGGCAGAGCTGCTGACAGGTAAGAGGTGAGTAATAGGACTGACTGAAAGGATAACAATTATATCTTCACACAAACCTTTACAGCACTGTGAGCTACACGTAAACTAAAAGTAATAGCAAGCGTGCTTGAATGTGCTGTTGTCTTTGTGTACTTAACCCCGCAGTTAACACTGGTCTGAAATTAGGACTCACATTCTTCAGAAAGAGGCTCAAAGGACAGGAATCATTCACATGTAATACATTACTGATGAGATACCATTTACTCAGGCACTATTTACTTAACACATATCTATCGTCTCTCTCTCTCTCTCTCTCTCTACACACATACACACACACACACACACACACACACACACACACACACACACACACACACACACACGGGCGACCAGCCAGCCAGACAGGCATGCTTACATACAACACACATTAATTGACTTTCCAGTTTCTTCCGAGGCATTTTGAGTGACAGGGGCCGCCAGGGGATATGGGTAATGATGAGGCAGCTGGCAAATGGGCTGATGGGTAATGAGGGACCCGGTGCTGGCAGCCAATAGTTAGATGCTGAATTAAACAGCATCTACCGTGTGCTAACCATGCTATGTACATTCAATATGCTATTCTCAGGGTGACAATGTCAATAAAGTCAAACCTGGAACGTTTAACGTCATCTGTCACTTGTCACATTGTTTTATTACATGGATGGTTAATCAGAATCACTTTATTCAAATGGAAATGCTTTTTAATAGTTTGTTTCTGCGCAGTATATTCTACTGGGGAGATGTCAATCACGTCATATTCAAAACCAGACCTGTACAATAAGCTGCAGTACTTATGGTTGCACAAATGACCAAGAACACAAACAGCTGTGGTGACACTGCAGCTAAGGTGATAAAACTGTTCTGAAAGCACATTAAACAGATACCAGGTTTGCCTAATCAGTATACCCCGCCCTGTTTTTCACACCACAAAATAAATATGATCTGAGTTAAAGTCACAGTCAACATGTGTGTGCCAAACCGTTTCTGTGAACTTCTACAGTGTGAATCCAACACTTGTACTACAGTGATGGTGCACATAAACACACACACCCCGCTTCTTATTCTGACATAACAACAAATGCAACACAACCCTTTACTTCACCATCTGTTCCTCTATCTGGTTTTCTAAGTTTTCTCACAACTATTTCACAATGCACCACTTGTGATATGAACAACAGATTATTTTTATATTTTTTCATGCTCCTAATTGTCATCAATTTAGGATTCAACAATCGAAAGAATTCTTATCTTTTTAGGGAAAAAAAATACATAGATTTCATTTAATTTCATAATAAAAAAAACAAATATAAGGTCAATAAGACACTGCTGGATACTTTCAAATAGTTCTCATGTTACATTTATTTTTTTATATATATATATATATATATATATATATATATATATATATATATATATATATGTGTCTTTATTGCATTTATTTATACATGTTTGTACATGTATATTTTCAGTGGTGGGACATGTTTTCATAGTGGGAGCAATGTATTGCCTACACAAAGACTGTTAAGTTTAAACATCTCTCCAGGGGAAGTGGGGTTCTCTTTCAGCTGACTGCTAGTGTATCCTCTGTGGAGTATCCTCCATGGGATACAGAGAAGTCAAGTACAAAGGACATTACCATTTGGCAGACTGTGCCCCGGGATGTTGGGTCTACATGAGTGCAGTACATATATGGGAACACAGTGTACATTATTGGCTGTGGACCTCTGCTTTGCAGTACATAACGATTCTCTGTGGCTCATGCTATGTGAGCATGCCTGCATATGAGGGTGAATACTGAAAGAACATGTGTGCATGCATAGTATTGTAGTCAAATGAACACACTGCACAATCTCTCCTTCTGTAATGTTGGTCTACGGTCAGGAAAAATTACAAAAACATATGCTACAACATTACTAATGTGTCTGGCATGACACATGATTAGAATCAAGTTAGTCAGATGGGACAGAATTTCGTTCCACCAAAGAAATTGAGTTAAGATAAGAAAAATTGCCAATGTATAAAAATTTTTTAGACCCTCCTGTACATATCATAATCTGAGTCCATGCCACCATTGGTGGGATGAGTGTAGGTGGGTAACAGCTCCACAGCAGAAGGACGATTTACTGCTTAGCTCTTCACACACTGGTCCTATCCAACACTAAAGCAAGCCAGTTAAACTGGCAGCACAAGACTAATATTAGATCTTTTCATTGGACAGAATTGTATCATGGTGGATGGAAGATCTTATGAGGCACTACAAGGTGTATTTCTCCACACCTTGGGTAGTTAAAGAGATAAAGGGGTGGTGGCTGCTCTTGCCTTGGGTGCTTAGAGACAATGGCAGACATTGTCCATTTGGGATGCCATTAGAATGATGTAGCACCAGGCTTTCTGCTGACAATAGCAGGGACCTTATATGTTCACTGTTTATTATTGGCCATTAAAGATATTTACTACAGCCACCATTTGTGGCTTGACCCCTGAAAGCTTCAAGCTAACCTCTAACTTCTAACTAACTATGGCCCTTTCTCCTCAGAATGACCCTTTGTTTGAAGACATCACTGTTAAACAGATGCACGGGTTGCTGCTTTTCCTTTGAGACACACAACATTGGAATGAATGACAGTTTTTGCTTAAAGGTTTGTAGTTTTAATTGCTTGTGCTTGGCACTCTGAACGCACTGACGGGTTTAGTTTTCTGCACTATCAGAAACATTCAACAGTGATTTGCTTCTTTGCTCATTTTCATGCCTGTGGGTCCAATTTATTGGCACTCGCACAAAGCATAAACACCCTAAATAGGTAATACATAATCAGCAAACATATTTGTGTTTATTTACATTCATAGGTGCTGGTTTAAACAGACTGAAAAGTCTTGATGTTATTTAATTAAAACAGCGTGTAATGTAAGCTTTTGTTTGGGGGGGGGGTGTTTTTACATGTCAGAAATAAGATTGTGCATCTCTAGAGATTTACTGTGATGTTCTGTGTAATATATTTGTACCATATCAAGTGCATCAATATCACTCAGATTGATATCTACCAAGTTTACAGAACATTTTCTGATTTTGTCTTTGGCACTGCAACATACGCACATTGTTGTTTACTATTTAAAGACTCTCTGCTAAAGCATAAGGAAAGAAACGATAACATGGTCAGCAGGCAATGCTCATTATTCTCCTTAATAACATTTTGTGTATCCTGAATGTCAGTATTTCCAATCTTAACAATTTGTATCTGGGGCCTGGATAATGCTTTCCATGACATCATGACTACAACTGACAGGAAATTCGAGTTTAATGAAAATACAGATGCAACTCTTAAAAAAGATCAGTTTTAAAAAAGCAGAAAAATGTCAGCCAAGAGAAACTACTTGGCACCAGTGACATCTTTAAATTCCACTGGCGACTCTTACAATTGTAGATCTGGTTAAATAATAATAATAATAATAAAAAATGAATGGTTGACTCTAACACCTTATATCAGTACATTGAATTTCTTACAAGAAATAAAATATATTTAGCAGCTGAACAGATTGAAACAGGGAGTGATGGGGTAGGTATCCACAAATAAATGCCCCTATAGTTGCCATAAAGTTTGAATTTACAGTGAAATAGGACTTCTCCATCACAAATCTAATTTCTTCACACAGCAAGAAAATTTAATTTTGGCCTCCATTTTCACTCCTGAAGAAAAAATGCAATATAGGCAGCATGGCTAATGTCTAGGTACCTGTCAGACAAAAATGCTTTCATAAAGGGACAAATGGATGGGTAGAAGAGGAGAGGAAACAAGTCAGACAACAGACAGTCCAGGAAATTGTGTGCTTACCTGTGGATGACACAGCAGAGGTCAGGTAACAGCCAGGCCAGCAGGGAGAAGACATGAAAGAGAAAATGAGAAAAAGAGAGGACTTCAGTGTGGATGATTGTTCTTAGAGACTGTCAAGAATAACAAAATTGTACGTTCTGCAAAATTTAAAGACGAGCAAAAAAATGCATACAATAATTCATTCATTTTTGTTAAAGCTTTTTGCTTCCACGTGGCAGTGCTGACAAAGGATGTGCATGTGTGTGTGTGTGTGTGTGTGTGTGTGTGTGTGTTTCTTCGCTCTGCAACAAATGTATCACCAAGGTAACAACACATATACCTGCATTTGTGCTCAGTTAGGGACCTGACTTTAAATGTGCAACCCTGGTGTTAATGTGAAGAGGAACAACATATAAAATAAGCACATACAGTATAGAAATCCTGTCTCTAAATGAAGTGACATTGAGTGCAGCTTTAAAATGGAATTCAATGAGAAGAATAAAGAGAAAAACACACATAACGAGAGCGTCGAGGGAGGTGAAGCTTTAATGTTGGTACACCAAACTACACCCTTGATTGGTCGCTTTAAGTGACTGCAGTGTGTTATATATGCTGGCAACAGCTGTTGTTTTTAAGTCCATTAGTTTTTAGGGAATAATACATCTTAAATGAATTATGTTGTGTAAATGACTCGCTGATCTCCCCCGGATTCAAGAGGAGAGGGATGATAATCCACTCCGCCTCTCCCTTTCTTCGCTCTCTTTCCCTTTGTTTATACTAAGCTGTGCCCCCAGAGGAAGGATAAGAGGGTTTAGTGAGGGGTTGCAGAGTGTGATGTCACATACACATGCACGGGCCACAGTGCATGCATGAGCACACACACATGCACGCACATCCATTGAAGAGAAAAAGCAATTATAAATAATTATAAATAATATAATTAAAGAATAAATGAACCAAATGGCTTTTATGGAAATATGGTTCTGTAGGCAGTTTCACCACAGGTGAACTCAATAAACAAAGAAACCTTTACGTGTACATTTTGACCTCACAGATTCGTACTAGCGAGTATTTCCGGATAAATTGTGCTGATTACCTACAGGTCTTAAACAACCTTCTTGCCAGAGCACCTCAACTCTATTTCCTCGGGAGAGAAATAGTCCCACTTAACAATGTCATTTCCTTGTGTCTCACAGGACTATTGAAAGGCTGAGCAGTCACAGCCAGTTCCGTGATGGGATCACAATGTTCCTCATTACGGCGAGATCGCATTGTGTGGCTTTTAAAGCAACATTATCCAATACCAGTTCAGTCAGGCGCTATGTTTGTGTGTGCTCGGGAAACAGCATCTGTTCTGAGTGGAGCATATGCATGCAGCAGGTCTAGTCAGTCAATATATCAGATGTCACGATCAACTGGCAGGAATAACGACCAACTGGCTATCGACAAGGCTGAGCTTATGAAATGGAGCTGGGCATTACTTCTAAAAGCAAGCAAGACCACTGGACACAAAACTTTTGATTGGAACCTCATACTGCCATATGTCTGTCTCTGTGTCTTCCTCAGTGAGGAAGAAGAACCGACACAGACACACTGCCAAAAGGACAGAGAGAGAGAGAGAAAAAGTTCTCATTAGGGACCTTCTTCAGGGTGGACTGCAGGGTCAGGAACGTGACAGAAGCACTCTTTGCTGAAACACGGCTTTGAACCCGAGGCGTGCTTAATAGCTGTCAAAAGTTGTAAATCAACATTCAACATCAAAAGCAGGCTCTTGCACCACACCTTTCTTGACACCCTGACCACAGTCTCCTGGTAAAAGCCTGAGAAAAATAGCATTTTGGACTCACATGCCCTGTTCTACACTTCAATTTTGCTCAGTTCACAACTTTTTTCCCCTAAAATATAAAGTGCTAACCAGGTGAACTGATGTGCACCTTTTTGTTTTCTGAGTAATAATTAACTGGCTTAGAAATAAAACTAATCACCATTGACTAGAGCCAAAAGTAGCATCATCAAAGTGACTCATTGTATCATGAATGATGTGATTTTTCACAAACATTTGCTATTGACAAAACAGTTGTGACCATAATAACTGTACGCATGGATCATGACAGCTAAGGCCTCCAAATATTTTGAAGAAATAACTAAACATGTTAATGTAAAATATAAAAATAAAAAATAGACAAAAATGTCCCTTGAAAAAGTCTAAAAAGTGTCTGTTAACTATAATGAAACCAATACAGATTTCCTTCAAAAGTCTAAAACTACAAGAAAATCAAGATCAGGCACCAAAACTAACATTTAATTATGATTATTTAATATATACTTATTTATCATTAAATTATTGCTCCTCTGCTTTGTTTGTCTCAAACTGATTAATAAACAAGCAGCAGAAGTCAATATACATAATGTGAAACAACTCCACTTGTGATGGAGTAAAGACAAAAACTATGATTTTTTTAGTGCCTGTTTTCGAATCACATATGGTCCATATTGCTGATTCTGTTCAGAAAGTCCAACATTTGGCCAGATTTAAGTACTTTTCTGTGTAGTTGCCTGAGAAAAGTTAAAGCTGCCATGTTGGTCTCAAACTGTGGCGCCTGCAGCTCATTAATTCCGGAGTGTGTTGGTACTTAAGTTTTGAAATGGGGTATTAAAACTAAGTGAAAATATTGCATTCATTAAATAATGATTCCCATATTGATGTTTTGAAACATCTGTTGTGTTTGCTCATCAGGCCTAAAGTGGAGGTTTGGTATTGAGTGCAATCAATAGCTTTCTAATTAGAAATCAACCAGAGGACAGCTGTTAAGTCACTTAAAAGGCAAATACAATATAGCCACCAGATGCTTTACTGTGTGTTTGCGTGAGCATCTGTGCATGCATCGTCGACAAAGCTATTTTTCTGTTCTGTTTGTTGGTGGGTTTTTCATTTTATTTTTATTTTCCACCAGTAGTTTCGCCAATGCTTAAGCTAGAGGTAAAACACATCACTGGTAATAAACAAGCTGCACATTCCAGAGGCAAACACAGTTTCAAGTGGATTGTTTTTGAAGTTTTTGCTGTTTAGTCGGTGAAAAGAAAAAGTTTAAACAAAAATAAATATTGCCACAAACTATTTTCTTTTCCTCACTTCCAACGTTGGTGACGTCAGTTATTCATGCCATGTTCACACCCAAGTAATGTTCAAGGTTTCAAAAACAAGGAAAAAAAAACAAGTTATCTATCTACTATTAGGTGTGAAAATGAAGATCCCACTGGTGGGTATGCATCCAAATAATGCTTGGCTTAGTCTTATCAGTTTTTTTTGTTGTTTCACATCTGATTTGAGATGCAATTCCTTCTCTGCAGACAGCTGCTAAACAACAATGTGGCCAATAATTTAGAATTTGGCTAATTATTTGTTGGTATTCTTCAGGCATCGCTCTAATTCAACAAAAATAATTTGCCAGATTGCACAAACGCCTTCTCTAGGTGTGGTTTTTAAAAGTGCAACAGAGAGGTGATGGCAGCTAAGGAAATAAAAACAAATTAAAATCATTATGTCCAGATGCTTCTGCTCAACCAAATTATGCTCAAATTAGCCGGTTTTCTATAAATGTGTTTGCTTTGGAATGGGCACAGATGCACACAAATATACACAAAGACAATGGCATGAAAAAAAACACACCCAGACAGAGGCAGTCACTCACAGGCAGAATGCACATTTATATAAACACATACACAGCTGTGTTTTTACTGAAAAATATTTTTAGCAATAAACTTGCATTGTCCTTTAAATACTCAATAATAATAAACGGCTATAATCTCCCTGTTCAACTGGAGAGGAATCAGGCAATAACACAGTGATAACGTGCCTGAAATCATCACAACGATGGCAGGATGTACACATTAAAGCACAATATCTACCTAAATGCTGTATCAGTGGGCGAAAAGTGTACCAACAAAGATTTTATGAGCACTTTTTCATTCTTGGATACGAGTTTGGTGCACAGATGGCCGGCCTGTTGGATTTTTCATTCATACTTGCAGTGACTTTCAAGCGAGTAATCTGCCAATATCTAAGCTGAGCTAAAGAGAATCAATTTAATTGAGGATTTGTTGTTCTACATTTAGAATGTGGTGAGTCAAATGGCATGGTATATATTCCAGTGTTCACAAAAGAAAAATCTGTGTGGAATACCCATTTGTGCTGTGCTCAAATTGGCAAACACACATGGCAATTTTTCAGATCTTAAAGATGACGAAATCAGTTTAAATTTTGACAGAGCCTTCCTTTTGTTCCGCCTGCGCCTGTATCTGTTGATTTACCTCCGTTAACTACTCCTAATGCTTAATGGCTTGAATGAGTCCATTAATCCTCTGATTCATGTCCTTCTGTCTGGCAGCATCAAATGTAGCATTATTACCTCCCATTACAGCCAATGCTGACATTAGCAGCTGGTATACACCAGCTATCTAATCACATTAAGAGTTTGTGTAATTACAATCCTGAAAGACCTGATCGAATAGAAGTGTAGGGGAAGTAGGACTTGCAGTGATGAATGTCTGACGAGTGCATGCTGTAACTTTCAAAGTCATTCATGGAGTACACAGTTGTAGTTTGTAAATATTTAAATAGAATCTTCTTATAGCCTCAGACAATAGATAACTAATCACATTTTTTTATTATTGGAGACTAGAACATGTCCTGGTCACTAAAGAAACCGCACTAAAGCGTATTTTATAAAGTAGATTCCAGTTTGTTCATATTGATGATGACGCTTCCATCCACACAGAATTTAGTTTTAGAATTTCCACAGGATTTTTAGCTTGGACCGATACGCTTCACCTTGTACATGTTCCCCCACGGCAACGCTATTGAGAAACACTGCATAAATTGTATTTGTTATGCAGACGACACCCAGCTATATATATATATATATATATATATGTATGAAGTCAGATGAAACAAATCAATCAGACGAACTTGAAGCATATCTTAAGGACATAAAGGTCTGAATAACCTAAAATTTTCTTCTTCTAAATTCAGTCAAAACTGGAGTTATTGTATTTGGCCCTAAACACCTGAGAAGCACAGTATCTAGGCTGCCAGAGCTGTATTCTCTCTCTGGAGTTTGTGTTTTGTTCACTCTGCAGGTATCTCTGGCTCCAGACCTACATGGTTCTAATCTGCAGTCACTATGTTCACCAAACTACAATGTTTATTGTTCTGTCGTGTTGCTTGTCTGATTTCTCTCTGCTATCCTGTTCTCTCTCCACTTTATCCTTACCCCAACCAGCCGAGATGACTGGCCTTCCTGAGCCTGGCTTTGTTGGAGGTTTCATCCCGTTAAAGTGGAGTATTTTCTTTAGTTCTTCAGATTAGTATAGTCTGCCAGATCTGGACTCATAATATTCTGCACACTGCATCTCTCGCCTTGAGAGTTAGTCCTCCTACTCTGCACGTCAGCAGGGTGTACAAAGGGGGTCAGCAAATGGGCATGTGGGTGATGGTGGGTGAGCTTTGAGAACTTAAAAGTTTGTTTGTAGTTCGTATAAGAAAAACAGGAAGAAAAATCTATATGTGCAGCTTTCAAAGCAAAATATCATTCCAATAATTACATTTCTGTTCTAGTTTTTTTTTTTTTTTTTTACAGAATTATTAGATTTTCTTTCTACATATTGATGTGTATAAGTGTGTGTGTGCGCTTCATCAGTGAAGAAACATTTGACATAAGAGAGCACACACACGGACTTGTCTGCAGGCTGGAAGTAGTTACTCTGCGATGTGGATTTTTCCAGTGTACGACCTGTATTTATCTCAGCAGGTACATAGTGTTCAGGTGCACTTTTTTGGGGGAGATAGAAGCCAACATATGCACACACATACCAGACCATTTACTTTGTCTGCTTCTCTTTCTTTTTAACATCCATTGTGTCTACACAGAATTCTGACTGACATCTTAAAAATATCCGAAACGTTTTACCATACCCATTTGTGCCATGCAAATGCCAATCAAAATAATGGAGCCATTTGATTTAAGGTTTGTTATAGGTGCTAGTTTCCTTTGTGATTAGAAGCTGAAAAGTAGTAATTAGTGTCTGCGGTGCTGTCGTGGTACACAGGAAGGGGTTGGCAAAATTACATATTTAGACACAGCAGGGAACCCCAAGCCACCCCCACACCCTCCCAGATTACACTTTTTTCTTTTTCTTTAAGTAACAAAAAATTCATTTTGATTTTGTCCACATGGAGCAGACATATTAGTGTGCCTACAGTACCATAATAGGCAGTAGTGTCTGATACACAAGTGACGACAATTCCATTCATTGGGATGAGAATTAACTGTCATCTCTCCTTGTATATACTGTTTTTGTTTTCATTTAGCATCTTGTTGAGACCAAAACGTGACCACTGAGTGAACACTGTCCAGAAGACTGATAAATAACAAAAAAGAAAAAAAATTAGGATTTGTAAGACGATAGGGGAGAAATATTATTAGAACCCAACTGATACTGGGTTTTGGGGGCTGATCCAATATCTACTTTTACAGTGAAAATGTTGATATTGATATATCTGACATTATTTTAAAATTTTCAGTAATGTTTTTTCACAAATTAAATAGCTGCTTACTGCAAGGACAACAACTGACTCCACACCACTGTTTGCATCAGTTGTGACACATACATGTGCTGCAGGCTCTGCTGGACAAACTATGTTATGACACCATTTCTAAATTGCCCTATTTACTTTCTTCTGCATTACAATTTGGGTCAAAAAAAATGTCCTATCGACACATATTGGACAACATATATGTCAATTCTGATAGGCCAATATCAACCAATTTATCAATCGGCTCTACATTTTAGCCTGAATACCCCCTAACCCTCTACCTTGCATTTGCGAAAGACAGAATACTGAGTGAATAGTGAGCTGTGTTGCTCTCTGTTGCTACACGGCAGCCTCCCGGGCATGTGGTAGCGTCGATGTGACAATGGTTTTGTGATAGTGTGAGGCTCTGTGCAGCTGTGCAGCTTCTGGAGGGTGACTCAGCAGGATCTTAATGAAGGAACAAAGAAGAGACCAATACACATCTCAAGCTGAAAAGCCACACAGCCTGCTTTCACCTTTGTTTTGTGCACAGTTTATGTACAAATTGTTGCATTTGAGAGGCAAAAGGGAAAAAAACTGAAACGGTAAGATGGGTACAGCCCCGCCTGTAGTCCATTATCATGTTCCATTTCCTTCCCATCATTCTTGTCTTTTAGAAGCATTTCTTCCAACTGAATTCTCTGTGGTAATGTGCTTTCACCCATATCCTCACCGTGTTTCACCCTAACCATGGTGCTCTCTCCCTCTCCATTTTCTGCATCCACAACCCCTCTGGCCCTCTTCCCCCCCTACCTCCGACAAGACAAGCATCTCAGTGCCTCATCTGTTCAATATTTCACCACTGGTGGGAGGATGTTTTATTTACCGTGACTGGGACACCTGCACTGACTCCCGCTCAACAGTGAGCCACTGCACAATACAGTAGCTGGGGACTACAGGTCAAAGGGTTACAGCTGGGGTCTCCAAAGTAAGACATTTTCTTGTGTTTGATGATGTCAGGGGCTTAGTGTGTACAGTGTGTGAGACACAGCAGTCATACATGAAGCGCAAAGCAAAACAACATCACAATTATCAGACCAGGGAGGCATATGTGCATGGAAACATGGGAAATGACAGACAGACTATAGATGAGTCCACAAGCTCGGAAACAAAAACTAAGAAATCCCCCTAATAAAATCAATTCCTCCTGTATCACTCGCTTGCTATAAAGGAGGCATCTAGCATGGAGGAATATCAGTTCTTTATGTGAATGTCTCTTAGGTGGGAATTACTAGCAGAGATAGCTAGGGTCAGGTAGACATAGACATTTCCAGTAATTGGCAGCATTACAGTAAATAGCACATTTCTGACAGAGTTTGATGACTATGCTTTCTACTATAGTTACAGCTGCACAATAACCACGAATCTAAAGGCTGTGAAAAGCAGCTGATTGGCACCCCACAGACACTGACATACGCAAAGTTTCTCAAAACAGTGAAGAAATCACAAGCAACGGATCGCATTTTCATTCTGTGTATGATGACTGAAATACCATTTAGTAAAGGGCTGAAAGAGTGAAAACCTTTTTTAACTCAAAAGCTCTTTTTTTTGGCAAGGTAAAGACAGTAGCTAGAGAAAGAAACAGAGACAGATAGGAGGATTATCTGCTATATAAGTGACCTTTAATACAGACACCTCATAATGATTTTGCTGCTTCCACGGTGTGTTAGTGTTAAAGCCTTAAGGTAAGACATCTAATCCTAAATGTCCAAATCCTTTCACTCAGATTGATACTTAAAAAAAACAAGCACTATTGTCCTGACACACACACACACACACACACACACACACACACACACACACACACACACACACACACACACACACACACACACACACACACACACACAAAATAAAATACCCAAATGAATTTCAATTATAAATTAATTTATTTTGTAAAAGGTTTGGTGTATTGGTGTATGGAGTGAAACAAACTCTGTCTTTACTCAATACAAATAAGCTGAGGGGAAAAAAACAACAAAAAAAATCCAAAATATGTCTTGTATGTATCTTTACCTGAAAGGAAAAATCTAACGACTTTGGTAATAAAGGTATATTGGGTAAGTTTATTTTTACTGTGTCTTAATGATTGACACTTGGAATTACTTATTCTGTTGTTATTTCAGTTCCAAACTGGCTCTGTACTGCAAACAAATGAGAAGCCAAGCAAGATCCACCCAGGATTTGAAAGAAAAAACAGGAACATGGGAGAGTTCACTTCCCTTCATGGTATTTCTACTACGGAGTCACAAATATATTCCCTTCTGTATCAGGTTACAGAAAAGAACAGAATGCAAAAATTATTGTATAGGGCAGTGAAACTACATAAATCTCTTCTTGTCTGTAACTCAGGTTTGAACAAAGAACTTATTAATGTCTCTGGTCTAAAATAGGCAATGCTTTCGACACGTTTACAAAATTTCAAGTATGTATATTGTGCATGGGGAATAAAATTCAACAAAAAAAAATATGATGAATAATGTGAAGAGTCAGGAATCAATATTTCCATTTTCCAGAAGTGATGGAAATACACTTTCTAATTCATGACACGGGTATTCCTAATATCCCTACAGATGTGAGACTGGTGTTACAGATGGAATGACTCACCCCAACAATCTGCATCAGAGCAAAACCTTTTCTGGATCACAGATGCGTGCACATTAATTTAATGAACAAGGGCTATATACTTTGCCATATTCATTTTAGCACTCTTTAAAATTAAGCGTTCACACCAGACTGAACTGGCAGGCCTCAGAAATGTACAGAAACCACATAACAATAAACAGTAGCTGTCGCTGCTTAATACGATCTCTTGTTGAAGTCGCAAGACCTTCTTACCTCTCCTTCAGATACAAGATGCACTGGGATATCATGAAAAATCTAAGCTTCATCATGAGCCAATCAGGGTCAGGCCCCTTAGATCAGGACGTGGTAGGTCACCTGGCCCATGTGGGGAAAAGACATCATTTAGTGTTTTGAACCCAACGAGAAAATCCTTTTCATGGTCACGTCTGGGTATCAAGGCCTCGGTGCTCTTCCTCTGCCCAGACGCACTCCGCCAGCTAATTACAGAGCCTATTGAGCTGAATGAGAGGAAAGAACAAAACCTGTCTCGTCTGGCAAGAGACCTTTGTAAGCCACCAACGCACAAAATACCAACGATGAAATGTGGGGCCAGAATTACACAGCAAGTTCAACTGTAGCTTAGTACTGATTAGAAAAGTTTGCAAAGACCCTCAGTATTTTTCACATTTAGCAATAAGCAGGAAATCAACTCAGGATAGTCTAACAAAGTATGTTTGCACCTTGTTACGATTAGGTCCGGTTGGGGTGAGGAATAAACAGGGGCGAGATACCAACATGCTGCGGTGAAGTACAAAACAGAGCTGTTTCACTACTGTGATATTGAATTCGCACATTGGACTTCAGAGGACTACAGTACTTCTTTCAGCACTAGGTGGATGTTTGCTATACTCATCAAAGACTTGACTCTTACTGATGTAAAAGTTCCCACTGGGCTAACATTTGATAAAACACAACAGAAAACTGAGAAGCGTTAGAAAAAAAAAGAAATGTCTTTTACAATAGCCTTCAATTAAAGGCCTCTTTCATTCCTGGTTTGGAGATAAATAACGGTCATGACCACATGTGGGACTTATTAAGATACCTATCACAAGCATACAAAATCAGAGCGTGATCAGTTGCTTTGCATTCTTTCCTCATAAATGACCTCTTTTACGGAGCTGATAAACAGTGAGTCCGGCTCCAACGTGCAACTAGGCTGCTAATGAGATCAAAGTGGAGAGCTGTTTCAACAGTCTATGTGTGATATCATTTCAAAGTGCTAGCCACATGTCACAAATTAGCTAGTGACATGCCTCAAATTAGCCTTTGTTCTGCATTGAACCACACTGACTCGGAGTAATTGGGAGACTATGATGCAGGATGAGGGAAGTGATGAGTGGGAGCCTAATACTGTGCATGTGAGACAAGAGCCAAAGAGAGAGAAAGAGAGGGACAAAGAGAGAATTCACATTCTTGGTCTTAATCACCACCCAAAAAAATCATGCAAAGTTTCACAGAGACAAATTCGGTGTAAAAGCACACGTTAAAAAGTGCTGAAAAAAAATTATGATTTTGTGTAATTCACGCTCAAGAAATGCAGTTCTACCAGCACCTTAATAAACAATAAAAGACAGGAAAGGATGGAGAAGGAAAGGAGAATGTTCGGTATTAAGCACTGTGCTCACAGAAAAGAATTGTGAACTGAGAGATCATACAGTACAGAGTACAATGGAAAGCAATTTCAAAATGAGAAATACTACAGTCAAACTTACATAGCAAATATGAGTCAAATAATAAAGTGGAAAAGCGTAGCTGATTAAAAAAAAAAAATCTCCACCTTTGACACCTTCAGCATATGAATTTATTCCAGAAATCAAAACAGCATCTTTAAGCACAAACCTTGAAGTGCTTTAAAATGACTTTGTGCAGCATCACATAAAAAATACAATGCAAGCCAACTTTGCATACTTAGAAAAAAACAGAGCAAAAACTGAAACACATTAACAAGCTGCCAAGGATGGAGCAAAAAAAAAAAAAAAGTATTTTTTCTCCAGGCACAGAAAAGGGGTTATATGTTGGACTGGAGTTAAACATGTTGCAGCAGACTCATGACAGGCATCAGTCATGCTCAGCTGTGGGAAATTCTCAGGTCCTGACCTCTGACGCGGATTCGCTCCATAAAGTCGTGGCCTCGTGGTTTTGAATCGAGCTAAGCTGTCTGAGAACTGCCTAGATAAAAATCTTCACAGAGCAGAGATGTGGCAGCTCCCCTCGCCTGCATGAGGTCTCCGGAATCTTTCTTTCAGACTACTTTTTGTCTATTACGGTGCTCAAAGCCGTGTTTGTATTCCTCCAGGTGTGTCAACTGCTGAGTCTTGACCCAGAAAGGTTTGCCCTTCCATAGCGCATCACGCATTGTGGGGATGTGCGTTGACACTGATGTAGAAGTCGGTGTGCATTTCACTACGCGTGAAAAAAAAAAAAGTCACACCATTTGTGCTTTGAAATTGTATGTTTTAAGAACAGACCTTTCTCAACTCCGCATTCACGCTAAAATAAGAAGCAGATATAAAGCTGTAAAGGAAATCTCTAAACACAAACTAGTGCGGCCTCTTTGGCTTGCACCATTCACTAGAATGAAAAAAAAAACTTGAGTGATCTGGACCTTACATCGCCAGGTGGACAATAACAAAAAGGGCTTAACGACAGGGAACACAGTCACATGAAACAGGCTGTGGAATCCTGCTGTTACCCCGACTGTGTTTTTATCAAAACAACAACAACACCCAAATGAACAGCACACCAACAGGGAAAATGGAGCGCAACATGACACGGGGCTATTTTGTCATCTTGTATAGTGGGGAAGTTATGGAGGACTATTGCCATCTGTGCTACAACACTGTAGAAAAACATTAATGAATAAACATGTTATGCTGCTTACTGCTTTATGCCCCAGTGTAAATTAGAAGCTAGTTAAGAGTAAAATCTTAGTATAATGTAGCCCCTTAATAGATTTTTTTGTTCATTAGTGGCACTTATTAGCCCCGTAAATATCTTAATCAGTGCAGCATGAAAAGCAAACTGCTCCGATCAAGTCTCAGCAGCACCTGCAGGACTTAAAGTACTTAAAATGTACATGTTAAATGGAAACATTCAGTGGTTTGAAAAGGGATGTTGAGGGAAACAATATACCTAACATTCAATGGGCTTTCATTTCCTGAATGCAACATATTCATACTGATTTTTTTTTTTACCCCAGTAACGGTGGTTTGTGATTGTGAGTAATGATCTTTTACAAACAATAGTAGTAAAGAAATCTGGTTTTAATCTCAAAATAAAAGTACAGCCTCTTTCTACAGACTTACCACTTTGTTCTGATTCAGTATTCATACAGGGATAAATGTGTCGTAAAGGTGGCAGAAATGTCTCCACTGAATGTCTGTGCAATAACTTAAAGCTGCCGTCTATTTGCTGTTCTACTGGACAAATGCAGTCTCCTGCTATTGCCACACAATAACCTTTATTGTTGCTTTGTCCATCTACACAGAATACAACAAAGCCAGGTATGTTTTGAAGGCAGTAACAAAAGGATATCTGAGACATATAAGAAATCTCTGTGGAGTGTTTGCTACACTACAGTGATGGCAGTGAATCCCTTTCATAAACCGGCAGAAATGTAGGTACTTCTGAATTTGTTGAGAAAATCATTCAGGGTCAAATATTCAATCAAGCTGAAAAGTTACACGTAAACTGTCTGATGTTAAAGCGAGACCGCTGTGTGTTTGTAATAACATGAACAGCCAGCAGCGTACTGGCACACCTGCGCAGCATTTGCTAACTTGAACTGTGTTATTGTGAGAGAATTTGCAAATGCATCCACACTCATTCATTTGTGACTGACTTCTGTTGCCGCAACAGACGTGGAGAGAGCTGGGGTTGCTGGTTTTGAGAGGAATTTCAGCGAGGCTGCAGGCAGTAGAGAGACGCTGTGAGAGAACTGATGGGGGCACAAAACCCCTAATGCACTTCCTTTTAAATATGAAGCTGCACATTAAGCTTTCATGGGATTCCCACTGCTCCTCTTATCTGGCAAGCTAGCGAGCCAAGCTGCACACACACACTGAGGAAAGACAAACATGTTTACACACGCACACATTCATACACAACGAAGAAGCACAATTTCTTGATTTTTTTTTCTTTTCAGCTGTGCAAGTGAGCAGCAGAGACGGAGCCAGGTACAGTGTTAACTGTTGCAAATGTACTCAAAGTTCCTGCAAATTTTATAACAATATCATGAATATATTTTTTTTGACTCTTTTTGTTTTCTTTAAAATATAGGTACATAAGTAATGAAATGAAAACAGTGCAACTGCGACAGTGTATTGGAAGTTTCACTGTTAAATTAATCTTGAATTACAATAAATTTGGCAAACACCTCTTAAGCTTAAGAAGCTTAGTTAAATGAGTTTTACAATCAGCCTCAGGGTGGTTTTGGGATCGACTAGTCTAGGTGATATGTGCCAAATTTGAGGTAATATGCCCACTTTTTCCTAAAAGCAACAAACTTGATAAACTTGTAGTGACATTTTAGGGCTTAGAGCATATTCAGAGATGGAATCAACACAAAAACACCTTGTGTTGGTGATGTTTATCATTTTTACTTTCTACTATAACCAAATTATGTATTTTAAACCACACGTACGATCAGAAACTGATCAGGTGTATAGTTATAGATGAATTTACAGACATAGTGAGAAGGAAATCACAGCATCTGAGAACCTGGGCTTTGCTTCATAATATCATATCTGTTTCATTCATGTCGACTAGGGTTCAAAAGTCTAATCCTACTGTTCATTAACCTTGATAATACAATGGCTGTAAAGAGTAGGAAAATAGTCAATATGAACTCAGGTCAAAAGGAATGTGTCAAAAAATTATTTTAGACACATAGTTGATTGTTTTGCTGTTGTTGGACCTATTCTTCAGTGTCTCCTTCATATTGACACAGACATGAGCATTTTAAGTTTGCTTTTCTTTGGGCAAAATTGTGTCTTTGCTGTTGTCCAAATGCAGACAACCGATCAGTACTATAGGTTTCCTCTTATGGACTAAATGTCCTATCTAGTCATCTGATTCAGATTGCTCCTCGCATGCATGAAGAGGCAGACACTAGGATACTACTCCATGGAGCAGATGCCGCAAGAAAAAGATTTAAAAAGATCACCCTGCACTCAGGTGAAACACATGCTATGATCCTCGCCGTTGGGCATGTGTCAAAGCTGGACATTACACAGGGACATTGCAAATGCCACAAATCCTCCTTGAAGTGCTCAGTTCTATGCAGTTTCTAGGTGGAAATGCTTGGTCATTGGTGCTTTTTTAGCATAGAAAAAACACCATATGGACATGTTAACAAGGCAAAAATATCACTTTCACAAGCAGTGGTCTTTAATTATTAAAAATCCCTTGGTAACATGTTTAGGTATGCAGATTAAATTCCTAAATGAATTACTTTAGTTTAGCTTAATCATTTGAACAACCAACCTTCTCAACATTTTCTGCAGTCGAAGACTAAAACCAAGTAAAATGCTTTAAAAAGTGACATTTTATTTTTACCTTATGCCATCATCAGCTATGCTTTCAGAGTAGGTGTCACTATTCTTTCCAAATAGTGGATACCTCATTTTGGAATAAGTCTCTTCTTTCAGACCTACTGAGAATTGAGGTCGCTCAGGAGAATCAAATATTAAAAGCACTGAGAGGCATTGCACTTTTTCACGTACCAAATTCCATTTGTTTACAAAGACTGAAATAACATAGTGGCAGCATTCATTTCTGTTCAGTGGGCATTTTTCAGGGTCAGAGGTTCTGTCAGCTGAGTCTTCAGGATTCATAACTGCTTCACTAGCAGGGCAAAGAAACCCTGGAGATTTTCAAGTATTGATTTGGAGACCAGCTAAGGAAGCAAGGAGATAGGCACTCACACATGCACACACACAAACACACACACAAACACACACACACACACACACACACACACACACACACACACACACACACACACACACACACACACACACACACACACACACACACACACACACACACACACACACACACACACACACACACACACACACACACACACACACACAAACACACACAAACACACACACACACACACCTTCAGTCCAGTACTGATGTCAATAATTTTAAAAAGCAATAGCACACAATTGAATTTCTGATAAATCTAGCAATAAAATCTGTTACTGCTTACGGAAATAATAGATATCTCTTTTAAATGTGCATTTGTTATGCATAATTTAACAAATAAAATGCTAAGCTAATTGGAGGACGGTGTGAGAATTGCCTAACTGTTAAATAAATCAGAATTAATCATATTTAAGCTGATTTACATAAAGTAGTAGTTTTTATTGCCTAAAAAAGACGGTGACAAGGTTTTCTAGAGATGCAGCTGCTAAATAGAAACAGAGGTGTATTTTACTGTGTGAGAACATTTGTATTACGTAATCTTCTACGCTGTCTGATTTAACAAATAAAAGCATGATAAAGTCATTTTGAATTTTTTAGAGTTGGCATGTAACTCCTATGTTGGATGATTTTTATAGTAAATATTAATGAAACAAGTCACACTGACAGAAAACATTTGCAAATCTGTGAAATCAACATTGAACTATTATGTTTGTAATATGAATATGTCTAATTTAGTATTAATTTGAATTTGTTCAAAACACAAGACATTGTGCATTTTATTCCCTTAACAAGACGTATTTATAATACCAGCCACCACACAACAAACAATTATTTTGCTTTATTTATGCTCTTTCATTAGAATTGCAAAATGAAAAGAGCCACAAGTTCCAGAATATTTTCCCCACATTGATTTTTACTTCACAATAACCACAATTTTACTAAACATAGAATCACAGGAGTCTCTGGGACAAATACGTTAAATACTAGGGGGTTGTGTATGGCAGACACTTCTAGATGTTCCAACTTCGCTTCTGACAAATCAAGTTCTTCCAATTATTTGGCATGTCAAAGTAGCGGTGAATACTATGTGCAGTGACGTGCAAATTACTAAAAATTAAAGCTGCAGTTGATTCTTTGAAAAATAACTGACTTTCAACACCAATTACTGCATATAAAAGTAATTAGCTACCAGGGGAAGTAACTTTTGTGTTACTTTTAAATGCCTGATTCAGTTCTGTTACATAGTCTCGCTATGACAAATGACATCTTTGACATTTAACCTGTGTTCCCTCTGGAGAAGGGAGTTGAGTTTGGTGCCATGGACCACGACTGACAGCACCCCAGAAAACTAGCCTTGCTTGATCTGCACAATAATCTGCCGAGTTTTTGAAAAGTAGTTCAAGCAGGATCTTTTTCATCAGTGCAGATAAGGCTGCTTTGAAAATTACAGCGCTAAAAGTAAGTGAAATGACCACATCACACATCCGTTTTATCATTTGATTAAAGGATTAATAAAAATGAGAAGTACTGCACAGCATATAAAATGTGAAATAAGATGCTGTTTGCGGTCTGGAAGTGTCTTGAATGACAGGGATAGTGTGATATGTAGCAGATGCATATGTGCACGTGCGTCTAAAAATGTGTGCGCATGTTTGTACAGACAGGTTAGCAAAAGAGTGTGCATTCTCCGAGCAGACAGCGTCCAACAGGAAGCTAATCCTGTAAGTCCAGACACGGAGATTGTGAACACGAATACACTGCCACTGCTGCAGAGAGATCTGCCAGTACACCCCACGTCTCTCACTGCTTCTCACTGAGTCTCTGCACTCCTGTTTTATTCATGCTCCTTCTGGAAAGGAGAAACACAAGATTAGCTGTCTGTGTGTGCGCATGTGTGTATATTGGTGAGCTTATGTACACACAGTGCATGTCTGTGCTCACACTTATGTGCCTTTTTGAAAAAAAAATCTGTGCGCATCACCACAGAAATACTTCCCGCTTTTGAAAATGTACTGAATAATCAATGGTCAAAAGCTTTGATGGGGGGGGGGGAAAGAAAACATGATTTCTGCAATAGGTTTACCTTTCTGTATTTTCCACCAACATATGCAACCCTGCCGTAAATATCCCCCACTTCCGCACAAGCACCCTCACACAGCACATCCAAGTCGATAGATGACATTAGTTTAAGTAACACTTGCTTAAAGCAACTCAGCAAGCTCTGTTTTAAGTCTTCCAGCACCATGCAAGGTTTCCCATGGTGCCGGGTGATTGCTGTGGTGTTAAACCAAAGTGTTGCTCATCAGTTTGAAGGAGAAAAACAGAAAGAACATGGAGACTTGGGGAGACCGACACTAAGTTAGGGAGGCAGAAAGACGGGGGAAAATAACAGAAATTAACAAAGACAGAAAAACAAACGGAGAAAGAACGGACTTGGAGGGAGGTGGGGAGAGAGGCAGACAGAGAATGAGCAAGCAAGTGGGGAAGCGAGAGAGAGAGAAGTCCCTACTGAGCAGTGGCTGTTGAGTGAATTTATTTGAGCTGTGGCCTCTCAAGTGAATCCCCTGAATGGGAGTAAATAGACAGCAGGCACTACAAGGCGGCCTTGCCTCACATCAGCTGGTGAATGTAAGAGAGTAGGATGGCAACAATACAAGGGATCTAACAGGTTCATAGGCGGCGGAGGCTGAACAACACAACACGAAAACAATATGGCAGCACACATGATCATAACACAAGTTATTCTGTTATGATTAAAGGCGCACAAACACATCAGCGGACATGCAGAAGAATTCCTAAATAGCACATTTACAGGATGGACAATCGCATATCGCATTTAACAGGACAACATTTTTTTTTTTTTATATATATATATATATATATGTATAATTTATGTCGAGTGCAAAATAACACTGAAAACCTGTAACTATGGTCAGCTAAAAAAAAAAAAACTTAAAAAAATCCATTAAATTTGAAAAAATAAGTATTTATGATTTTTTTAACATAAAAGACCATAATTTATTACTTAACAGATGAAATTGTTAAATTCAAGTTTAATGCTCTGAATATATTTCTAAAATGAGTTACAATAGCAACAGACACAAGAACGGATTCTGTAACTCTACATAGATTTGATCTATTTATCAATCGATCTATCATTATCATTAATGTAGGTTATTTCATTGATTTTACACAGGTAAATATCAATTCCAGATTAAAAAGCTAAAAAAATGCAAAGTCTCATTAGGACTAAAAAAAAAATAAGGCTAGAAAATGTATTTAATTCATTGAAAACTACACTGTTTTTAAAGTTCCTTATTTTCTGTTACTTTACAGTATTTTATAATGCCCCCAGAATATTACTGTTTTTACAGGGACTTTTTTAGTCCTGCATTCCCACTTTCCAGTTACCAGATTGTCTTTCCAGTCTTCATATTTAAGCTTCCAAGTCAGCTCTATTCATAGTAGCTTCCTTGTATATGACCTTTTGTTTGTTCCTGCCTCAGGCCATTCCTTAGTAAGTCTACCTCGTTCGTACTTTGGGACTTTTGCCTGTCCTTGGTTGTAGCTCCTCCTCTCCGGGGTTGTTTACTCGGCTGACTACTGTTCTCTGAATGACCTTAAACCTTCAAAGTCTCCTGTGTGATCCATGTGTTTGAGTCGTTCTTTGAGTCCCGGTTGTCTGACGTAGTTATTTAGGCACTGGGGCCTGATCTGTTGTGTATCTTTAACAGCACCACCATGACTCTATCTTTGTTTTAAGTATTACTTTATAATTTTGGCATTTTTCACAAAATTTAAAGTTAAACCCCCAAGTCCAAGATCGCAAGAAAATTTGTCATTTTACTAGAAAGTCTCTTGTTATAAAGAGAAAAGTGTGCTTTAGAAAAATTACCACCAGGCGGGTCTTCATATCTCTAAAAATGTCCAAGTATATTTTGAAATAGGCACTGGTTCAATAAACTGACCACACATCCAAAGTCTAAATGGTTACTTCTAAAAACATATCACAAGTACAAAACTTAAATAAAACTTGCGTAACATAATAATGGCAATAAATCAATAAAAATCAATAATCCTTAGAATGACAGTAATAACTTTAAATGTGACTCAGAATCTATGGTTGGCACGATTGGGATTCTTATCTATGAAAATTCCATTCTGCTCTCCAAGCATCCTCAATAAACAGCTGGACGAAGAACAATTCGATCTGAGTTGTACTAAATGGTGCAGACTCTCAAATGGTTCCATATAAGAGCAAGAAGAGGTAAGAGCGCACATTCAGAAAGCCTGCACATTACTAAGAATGTTTTCCATGTCATATTCAAATTTAAATGGATCCTTTAGCCAGATAACAATATATTTATAATCTTATGTATTGTTACAACACCTACACCCACCATAGAAACTATGCCAAAAGATGTGAAAACCACACGGAGGAGAGTTGCAACCAGATGGAAGCGTCTAAGCAAACACAGTGAAACCACTTCATCCAACAGTAATTCTAAAACAGCAATTAATCTAGATTCTACACCCACATCCCTTACTTGGAGTTTAAAGTCTCTGTGTGCTGTGGCTTTCTCAAGAGTAGGTCAAAAAATGTAAAATTGTCAATGTGCTTTGGGAGATGGTTGGGTGAAATTCTGAAAAGCAGCACATCCTTCAGAAGATTGACAGAACAGATGCTATTTTGTGCATCTTTTTCTTGAACGTTCTCTGATCAGTTAAGATTATATTACAGAGATATCTGCGACTAAGCATCTACAGCAGAGAAAACAGGGTGTAGAAAAATCTACAAGTAAGCAGCAAGTGTATCCTTTAGGTAACCTTGTTTCTTCTAAGAGCAGTCAAAAGTTGCCATGCCAGACTGCTGATTTCTGAAACTGCTGTTTGTGATGGTATTTTTTCACCGCTCCCACATGTTTTACTCTCTAACCCCTCTTCCCTCTGCCCCTTTCCACCCTTGAGGTGCTCCTCTGTCCTCGTCTTCTCTCTGTATAAACGTACTGTGTACAAGGTGGCTGTCCATGCCTCTGTGACTAACTGACTGGCACTGACAAGCGACAGCTCCTCTCTCTTTCCGTGCGCTCGCATGTGCGCACGAGTGAGACGTTGAAGAAGACTGTGTGCAAGTACTTCCAGGCCTTATTCTCACTTTTGCTCTCTCTGTCTCTGTTTCTGACTCCTTTTATCTGTCTACCTGTCTACCAACATTCCAACAACCCTTTCCAAAGAAGAAGAAAAACCAAAAAAAACCCAAAGCTGAAATAGTGGAAACAAATATGATCCGCCCACAAGTCCTCATTCTTTCACTCTTCATAACTGCATCTTTCAAAATAAATAAACACAACAATAAAGCAGAAACATTTTGATATTAGTTAGTATGCTATGGGTAAAACTGCTGGATCTCTGTGTAGGAGAGTGTGTAACTTGTACCTAAGTGTTTGAGGGATGACCGCTGGCTGATACCATGTTGACAAAGGAAAGAAGAGAAATCCAATGAATATGGTATCTGTCAGGAAACACAGCATGTAAGGCTCACTCTGTAGTGTGTATGTGTGTGTTTGAGTAAACACACAGTGTTTATGTCAACCAGAGTCTGGTCCTGTGTCAGCTGGCACAGACAAGCATGGCATTAGGATTTTCAGATTTAGCTAATCTCAGAGCAGCCATTCTTTCTAGTTGCCAGTTCAGCAATATAGCAACATAGTGGTGCTTCGGAGCTACCTCGAGAGACACGCAGCGCTTTATATGGTGCATGCAAAACTCCGTATATAAGGCAGGAGGAAAAAAAAAAAAAAAGGAGACACGTAATGAGTGTAAGTGTGTGTGTACGTGTTTGGTATTTTTCTTGCTTTAGGGCAGTGTGTACCCTGGCTGGTGGACAGCGCCTTGTGTAGCCATCTCATCCATCTTCGTCAGAGTCATCGTCTCAGACAGCTGTTTCACAGCCCAACACTCACACAAGACTCTGCTCACCCACCTGCTCTCTCAACACACACACGCACACACACACACACACTCACACACACACACACACACACACACGGAGGCGTAGAACAGCTATTTGTTCTACAGTACCGATGCAATGGACCCGCTGAGCCCACAGTGCTCCTGACCTCGTCATATCTCTCCCAGTGTGTGAGCATCCACATGCTGCAGCACGAACGTCCAAAAGCCCTTTTGCTCATCACTGTCGTCACGTAAACACGCAGTTGATGCTGATTTTTAATTATTTATCTTTGTTTCTATAGCCCAGCAGATGTGGCTGTCAATGAGAAAGCACACATCTATTTTCTCCGTACCTATACAATCATGGAAGTGTGTTTTTCTGCGTGTTTGTATGTGTTTACTGCTAGGGTTCCTCATTTAAAGTCATCCTACACTCCCATACAGCTACATCACTAGTCGGAAACCAATACAGTAATAAAGTCTCCAGGTACAACCTTGAGCCTGCGTTTCCGTCTCGGTTTTTGCTATATGTCGGACATGCTTTATTACTGCGCAGATGCGACAAAAACAGATTCATCTTCACTATTAGGTTGTGCAATGTGAGGAAATTACTGTAGAAGAAACATTAAGTTGGAGAGAGGAAAAAAAAGAGGTAAATGTTTGCATGTGTCCCTGAGCATTCAGAGAAAAAGTGAGAGAGAGTAAGAGAGTGGGCATAGTATGTAACATTTGTTGGATAAAGATTAGTGTGGGTTTCTAAGTGTTGAATAAAGAGATTGAATAAAGAATAAAGAGAGTCAGTGGATTAAGGCCCAGCAGCCAGACGGGCAAACTGAGATTAGCCCACACTTAAAGGTCGCACAGCTTTACAGGAATAAGCGACAATTCCAAGGAGGGAAGAATAACTCAACAATGAGGGAAGAAGAAAGCAAAATCCAAGATGCTTTTCTCTCATTAAAGTGGAGGTTGTTCTAAAAACATTTTTAAACACATTAAATATTCTGAATTTAACAGCAGAAAGGCTGATCTGAGTACTATTACTGTAGCTGATTCCCACCAAATACTTCACTGCAGCAGTGTCTCTTTCTGTGTGTGGCTGTGGCTGTCTTTAATCAGATTACACAATGTTGTGATTGCAGAAAAGCATGCACACACAAAAGCACACACTAACTCACAAAATACAGAGCATTGCTAGATTAACTTTTCCTTTGCATAGATAGAAGATCAGGCTTGCTCTAACAACTAATGACTGCTCCACCAGATAGACTGCTTAAGTGGGTAATATGGACAGCTTAGTCTGTCATTTTGTAATGCTAGTCATTTATTTCTTAAAAAAAAAAAATCTCGCCAGCAAGGGATTTCAGTTTGCTAATTATCTAGGATTTTCCTCCATGTGCTGTTTTTTTTTCCTTTTTTATTAAGCGCGTCTTTAACCATCTCTGACAGCTGCCGACAAATTTTTTCACATGCCTGGCTGCTCAGATTTCTTCCCATTTTTTTTCTTTCCACCCATCATTCCAATTTGAGATCTCCTTTAGTTTTCAGTCAACACAATAATTTTTATGCTTAAGTCATGCAATTCCATTCTGATAAATATGATAGAAAACTGACAAAACCGTTACTTTTTTTTTTTTAAAGAATCCAAACTTTGGTCATTTACCACAATGACACTTTCATTATTTCAAATGTAACAGTCAGATTATATATTAAAATACCAGTAAAGTTTATATTATGCATACAGCCCCCAGTTGTCCGCCTTTCCTTACTGCTTATTTCTTTAAGAAGTGGCAGTTTATATGTAGCAGTCACTGTCAGATTTATTTACTTGGTTCCATTTTGTCCTCTTTATGTCCTTATATTTGCAATTTCTAATCAGTTATGCACAGGCTGCAAATGTCTGTTTGCAAAATAAGAATTTCAGAGATTTATTGTCGGTTTGGCCTGAACCACCTGGCAATGCTACGATGTTGTTCCGCTAATGTTCAATGACACAGTACAGCCTAAATATGTTGGGTTTTTTTTTTTATTTAATAGGTAAAAGCTTATTATTTATCTCTCCTCACTCCATTTCAAAATGCAATGCAGTAACATTTATTCAGAGTACATCTTTTACTTGTATATGAGTGAATTTCTACATTGAGTAAGAGTTGTTGTAGTACTTTTCTAGTATTTTTCCCCATTCTTGCTTTCGGAAAGTTTCTCTTTTAAATAACATAATGAAAAAAAGACAATCTGTGCTGCCTTTTTGCTCTTGAAAAACATTCAGTGCTTTGTAAAACATTGTATGTGTACCTGTTGCTTAGAGCAATACTATTTTCAGCCCTAACCCACAATGCAGCAACTGAAAATCGCCTGTCTTCTTTCTTGTAAAATTCATGAAACTGCTGCCACATGGAGAGTATTATAGTTTATTTTGTGTGATTCATGTGTAAAAAACCAACAACAAAAAAAAAAAAAAAAGCCACTCAGTAAATCAATTCAATAACGCAAACAGAGGATGTTTCTGAACCATAGCAGTATGACTATTAAATATATAAACAATAGAAAGGAGTTTGTTTCATATGGGCTCTACTTAGCAGAAAATAATAAATATAGCAACATTAGAGACAAAGAGAAAGACATCTAATGAGCTGATGATACTAAAAAAATACAGCTGTTCATGGGTGTCTCAGCTCTGATAACATGCTTCACATAGCTGCCTAAATGACACACTGTCACCGAAGAGGCATTTCCATTGAATACGTTGCAATGATGAATTGGACCCTCGAGTCTACATTGGTTGGAAAAATGTTTTGTCCTTTCTGTCGGTCCGTGTCCTTCGCTAGGAAATCTATCTGTGACTGCTAATGTCATATGTGTCGTCCATTAGTGTGTGCACATTTATGATGTGTTTGTGTGTGTTGCTCTCACTATCAGTACTCCGGCTGTTAGAATGTATCACAGTCAAACACCCGAGACAGTCATGTGGAATGTGAGGGAGAAAACCATCCAATTATTCCTCGTGACCGATTATCTCATTCTTAAGGTGACCGCTTGGAGAAGTGGTGGTATGCGTTCTTTGATTTTGCTCTAAAGCTCGAGTCAGAAAGCGTTTGATCTTTGCTCTATTTCACAGGCACAACTGAGGCATGTGCTTCCCTGAAAAGCCAAACATTTATGAAGAATCTCAAAACACTCCCATCCAGAGGAGACAAAATCCCAGCAATCAGGCAGAGAAGCAGGAAGGTGCAGGCTCCTATATTTTTGTTGATCATAGTGAGGTGTAGCAGTCGGTACACACATTTTCAAGTGTGAAAATACAGACCCAGAGGACAGGTAAAATGACTCATATTGTACAAACCTTCTACCCATCTATTTCTGCTGAAAAAGAAAGGTGGGGACACTGAGGTCTATAGTACCAAGACTGAGCAAGGACATAGAGAAAGGGAGTGTGTTGCAAATAAAAGCACACACAGATGCAAGGTAAAGTCTCAGCACACAGGTACTATCTGCTGATGTTCACGCAAACAGAGCAGCATCTATGCAGCGTATCTTTCTGCCACCTGCAAGATCCAGAGCTAAAGCTGTTGCATTCTCTTGCCCAAAGACAGTGAATTAGTATGTCTAGTATAAGGAGCCATTTATAGATCCATTCTGGCTGAACCAAGTTTCAAGGTAAAGCTGTATAGTCAGTGATTAGGTTAGCCTGTTCCTGTGTGAAATTAGCTGCTCTTGGTAAAATGACACTTTCACTTTACTTCCTTTCTCTGACTTATTTACCTCCAACTGAATTAGGCCTTCGCATTTTCTCTTCTTCTCCAAAATTTTGCTTTCAGCATTGTTCCGGAGTTAGTTCCACACAAAGTTCCACACGTAAAGTTTCCTACCTCTGCTTTGAATGCAGATACTAGTTTAAAATAAGCATTTTATTATTCAGTGTGTTTTCTTCTAAGTGGTAAATGTTGAATTAATATTAATAATTGTGACTTCTTACGATATAGCAGTGAGGACTTGTCTTATGCAAAACGGGACACGATACTGTGTAATAGTGGATCTTTTCTCCAAAAACGAGTGTTGTAAAACTTAAACTTGCTCTCTGAAACATTTATTAAAGATTAATCATACATTTATTAATGTGACATAGGCTACTTAGACATTCTAAATAAATCTGTAGTTTAAAATTTGCCATAGACACTTACTATGAGGGAATTCTTGGTCCGGGTCAAAATTAATCAGGACCATACTGTGAAGGCATAAAATATGAACAGTATGTAAGGGCTAAAGGTACCTAAAATTTTTGGACAGAACTGGCAGAGAAGGGTTGCTTTATGTGAGCAGCTGTACCCTTTGATCACTATGTTGAATCAGGGCTGCCCCATTGTTTCCATTCACAGATGATATGTAGGCAATATTTTATCACTATAGTTTTAAGTCAGTTGCATTCATACTGCATCTTTAGTGTGAAATGAACTGCTTCTAACACAGGTAATTACTCTATAGACAACATGAAAAATACTTGCCTGTAGTTCTTTCAGATGCAATCAGTGTGTGGGGATGTGTGTTGCTGATATTTACAGGGAGCACAAAAAGTGAGGTAATCATGATGTAATTTACAGTAAGACACTACAGTACATAAAACATTTTGAGATTATTGCTTACTGCACTGTGGGTTTATATGCTTCTATGTTCTACATTTCACTTCTCACACTGTAACATTTATACAGTGATTAGGAAGCATTTTCCTAACGCAAAAAAAATAAAAAATCCTACTAGGTGTTGCAAGCAGAGGGTGCAGGGGGCAGATAGAGTGGGAGACTGAAAGACAGAGAGTGAGAAATAGAGAATTATGCCTTACGAGAGATGAGAGGAACACATTTTCTGCCCTAAGGACAGATGGGAAAGAGGACAGAAGAGAATATAACTGAAAATCGGTTGAAGTGCCGCACTTTGAGGAGTGCTGAGCATAGATAATTATACTTTATATATGCTAAAGGAAGGGGCATTGAGGATGTACTTAGATGGCTATTGAAGAGTGTGAGAAAAGGACATTAAAAGCTTACATCCTGGACACAGAGAGAGCCATTCATGTAAAAAGTCCTTTTTCCAACACACCATAAAGTCTGTTTTTTTTGCAGGTATTGTGCTCTGTAATACATTGCAATTAGTGAATGATTCATATGGCTGTGAAAACCTATGCCTGTGACAAAATAGTTCTTTTGCCCATTGCGTGAGAACAGATTTCAGCACACGTGCACCCATATGCATGCACGTACACATGCACAAAACCATGCAAGCTAATACACAGACACACACAGTGGGAAGCCCCCTGGTGAATCTAATTGAAGAGATTAGATGTTATCCTGTTATATCCCAGCCAATTTCAGTCCATAGCCAAAAGTAATGCCTGAGAATTCAGAGGTTACAGCAACCTCCACACACACCATCACTGTTCCCTTGGAAACAACAGCAAGACAGTCTATAACAACCAGCCTAATAAACTCTTTCTGTGGTTCTCCCCCTCTAACTCTCTCTTTCTTATTTCTTTAAACCTTTTCTCTGTCAATTTCATACGTCTGTTTTTCATTTTCCCATTTCAAGCTGTTATTCCTTTATCTTCTTGCCGTCAGAAAAGAGTTCTTTGCTCAATACTCTGCTTCAAGATATACCATAATGAAAAAGGCTAGAGCTTTACCATGAAAGGTTCCGTAGCCTAAGACAGAAGAACAAATATTGTTTTGGTTTGGGTTTGATTCCCAGTGGAATCACTCGGTCACAGAATCACTCACACAATCGCTTTGGAAAGTCTGATACCAAGAAAAGCTGAGCAACACTGCAGTTTTGCATCTGTAGGAGACACTACCCAAATGAGTCAGAAAACAGCTGGCAGAGAACACGAATCCCTAAATATCAAATGAAGAAAATAAACATATTAAGAACTAATAGATAAAAATAGAAGAGCACTAAAGTCCCTCATCCCGCTCATCAGGTGTGTGACGTGCTGTGCTCTCTCGGCAGGACCAGCGTTTAATTAGAGTCTAAAAATATGTCCACGAGTAATGATTACCTCATGTTTATCACTAATGACTCCACTGAGTCAAACACGGCGTATGTGTGTGTGTGTTTCTGCATGTCTGTATTGTTTTGTGTGCTGTGCATGACAAATAGAGCATGGTGGTGTACACATGTACCCATGACCTCTGCATGAAGAGTGGGAGAAACTACAGTAAAGTGGATATTGGAGGAGAGATGGAAATGTACTAAAAGTACTGGACAAAATGAGCATTCAACTCATGAGGGTGTACGGTTTCTTCTTTATATAAGCAAACACTATATATTCTTCCAGAAGTACAAACTCCATTTCTGTGCAGATACTCTCCCACTCAGTAAAAGATGAGCTCAACGTGGTCCCAAGTGCTTCGGGCTCAGCAGGTTAAATTTAAGCTGCACACATAATGTGGCAAAATAAGGGAAGCAAATGACCAATTAGAGTAATAGTTGCAGTTCTGATTTGAGTACTGCACAAGCAAAAGTTGCAGTACCCTTGACACTATACACACAGCACAGTAGACCTGCCGGTGCTGGAGGGTTGTGTTTGTTTGCCCAACAGTGTAGCTTAACCTTCAGATACCCTCGCCAGTCTTCTGTGACCCGGCAAAGGTCTCTTTGCACCCTCGCCCCTCCGTTCCCTCATATTCTCCCAGGCCCTCACCCATCTCACTTCATGTCACCACTAATTCCTGTAATGCTCTTGGAACAAGGAACCAATTAACTGAAGATAGATTAAGATAGACACGTTTTAAAGGCCATGCTGGGACATCCTATCGCTCAGTAAGTGCATTTATGCCAGCTTAAGCTTGTGTTAAAAAAAAGTATTTTTATCAGTTACATATTCTTTTTAGCATGCGTTAAAGGTTTTTGAAAATTACATTGGTAGCTTTTTTTTAATTCAGATAACTATAAAGACTGGCATGCTTCAAAAGAAGAAAAAATGGCCTCTCTTTTCTATTTAACAGGATGGCTTGAAGAATTTACTGGCAAGTAATCAAGCTTGAAAAAAATCTAATTTTACTATGTCAGTTAAAAATAAAACTAATGACTAGCCTGTGTTTTTTAAGATGAAGACATTTGCCATTCACCCGCAAGTTTTCTACTGCCCTAATGCTATGCAAGAAATCCTTAGCATTTATATAGGAATCCCTCTTTTATAGGACCCCATATAAATGACAAATTAAACTGCTTTTAAAAAAAGATATGGTAAGTTTTTCCTCCAGGCAAGCTGCTACTGCACTGTAATTTCAGCCCAATATTAACAATGTAGGAGTGTTGAAATTAGATGCTTTTTTGCCAATGGAGCTTCAGAGCAAATTTGGATCGAAGAAAGGGCCTGTTGACAGTGGAACAGCCCACTCAGTTCAAATGAATTCAACTTTTTGTTTGTAGCTGTGGGGAAATTACCAAGTTGGAAAAGTAATACCCAGACAGTATACAGAGCAAGACTGTAAAGTGCAATGCACAACAGAACAGCAGACGTAATGCCAAGTTTTTGTAAAGATAGAGAACACTCGTTTTAGTCATTCACAATGACTGCGGCTAAGGTTGGAACTTCATGTTCTTTATGGAAGAATTACTTCACAAATTCAGGTTTAGTGAGAAATACACTCCACTGCCATGTTAATGAAGGGTAAAAATAATTAAGCAACTAAACAAACATTATTTTCCAAATTCAGAAGATTTATATTTTAGAATAAACTCTGGTTACCAGTAAATATACAGGTGTTACAATTTATCAGTCCAGCTAAGTACATATAAGCTGGCTAAGCTATCAGACTGGCCTGTAATGGGGGCAAAAAGGCATAAAAATCCATCACCATCATGGCAAATTCTATGATTACTATTGATGCTGCTCATCAGGGATCTCATTGCCTTGCAGAGAATGATTGGTTCTGTCTGGCAGGGAGTTCCATGTATGTGGCCGCTGCCTCCTGTTGGATAGTGCGTGTGTGGTGTGTTTGTGTGTGTGTGTGTGTGTGTGTGTGTGTGTGTGTGTGTGTGTGTGTGTGTGTGTGGGAGGTGATGGGAGTGGGAAGTGTTGGTGAGGTTGTCTTGTGATTAATACTCCTATTTGCTACTGCCTCTCCCTCCCCCGCCCCTTCTCGGCCCAAGGTTAGTTGGAAATGGCTGTGTGTTTCCATAAGAATATTGGAACCATAATGCACCATGGCACAATACTGAAAAACCCATGAGACCAAGATTGTATTTTTAAGTGCTCACACAAGAAAATTAAAAGGGTCACGCGAGGTTAAGCGATGGCAGTAAATTTCAAGAGGAACCTAAAATCTGTCTGTCTCGATCCAAGACAACATCGAAGTATGAACATGCACATTTTTTGTAATACATCAGTTAATTTATAATATTATTATTTTTAAGTAGGTTCAATTAGGAGAGCTGAGTGAATGAATTTTGCAATTTAATTTTCTTTCTCTTCTACTTTTTCATTTTCCTTCATAGCCTTACTTGTTCTGAGCTGGAGATGTCAAGATACGACAACTATAACTCTTATTAATTGCTGGAGCATGTGTAACTTCCAGAACCCAAACTGTGGCTAAGCTGCTTTGTCCTTAAGAATTATAATATATTCTTTCTTGGTGCAGTTTAAAATGGCAATCGGAACCAGTCCTGACCTTCATGGGGACCTCACATTAGATTTATTCCACGGCCAGGCTGAATACTTTATGGTCATTATTTACTGGATGATGTTCATCTACATTGCCCAGTATGCTCAGCTAATCAGCATTTAAAATTCAACATTTAATCGATACTCAGTCTATTGCTTTCCATCTTGCATTAGAGCAGTGTTGTAGCTACACCTTGACTGACAGGCTACATACTCACTGTCTTGTTTTGACATTATGTGTGCCAATAAGGAGTGCCATCGTGTCCATATGTTGTCAGGACTGATCCCCACAGAGGTTACTGCTGGAAATTTCATTATATGCATGTGCATGTGGACATATATTGTCTGTGGTTATGTTTTTCAAGCTTCTATCAAACAAAACACAGAGCTGTTTTTCACGCTTACCTTTTTCAAGCACTCAGGTACAGTATGCAGCCCTACCTAGAGACATAGAATTGTACTTCCTGGCTGTGACAGACCAAAGAGAGATGCAATGCAAGTTAACACATGAACTTAACAGAACTGTTATTTGCTGACATCAAACTTGGAGAGGAGAGAACACAAGTTTACCTAATTGCTGTTCCTGCAATTCGCTTTCATCATATTTTTTGTCTTCTTCTTACCAGAGCAATAGTTCCACTACATTCTGCCACCACAGCTGTACACATCGACACCTGCTTTGACACGACTGCAAGGTGGGGCTCCTGGGTAATCTGTAGGGCTAGATCATATACTGTAGGCGTGCAGAGCTCTGACAGTACGACTCATATTACAGCAAATGACGCTCACTATAGTTGGATTAAGCAATTTTGTATTACTCTCTAATTAAGATGGGGATATTTATTCAAGTTAACCAGAGATTCGTTTGCCAACTTCATCAGACAGTATTGTGATTTAAAGCATTTTCTCTAGTAAAAGTAAATTATTGTTTAAAAAAAAGCTTCAAATGAAGCTTAAGTCTTACCTTTATGTGGCAAAAACAAAGTAAAACATGGCAGTTGTTCAGTCCTGCACTCACACATTCACCCATCATTGCAAATCTGTAACAATGTGCTAATAGTCGAAAATACAGAAGCTGATAATTTTTTTGATTACGTTCCCAGTAACTTTCATTGATGAACATATGCCATTTTCATACGCAATATCCAGCTCTCATAATCCTGCTTTGATTGGTACATCCATGACCTTGAATCAAAGAAAATGGGTTGTTATAAATATGTAAATGTCTCATCCTTGAAATGTGCATGCATTTTTAAATGTCAATTCTACATAAAACACATTGTTCAAACTCCACTGTTTAAAATATGTTCAGTGAATGCAGAAGTCCATCTTCAGCATTCAGAATAAAGTAATCTTTATGAAAGTGCTGTATTTTCACACAAATGTGTTGCTACAGTTCATACAAAGGGCTCCAAAGAGTATGGACAAATGCTTAAAAACGCTAATAGTTCTCAAATGACCCTCCTGAAGCAAAATCTGGAGTTTAATCACAGAAAAGACATACAAATCAAAGTACAGCATACTACACAATGTTGCTGCTTCCATTAATTACCCGACAATTAAGTTGCCTATCATCATCCGTCATCTGTCACACGGGGTTGTATTTTTTTCCGCCACATTATCATGTAAATTAACGACTCTTCAATCAATTAACACACTGATCCTTCTCAGTTAGTGCTTTAGATAATCAGAGATAATAAGAATTATTAAAAAGCCCAATATACAACTGTCATCTCTGACAGCAGGCACATTTGAATGTTCTCTGTCAGCCGAATTTTACTAAATATGATCAAATATAAATATATCCTTATATCTAAACAGGTATGTTATCATTATGCACATACACACACAATAAAAACACTGTTAACTAGTCTTAATGATTGCTTCCCCTGCACTCAAAAACACACACAATCAGCACAAATTCTTCCCAAACTCCTGACAGGCTCCATGCAGTGTCGTGCTCAGTTACTGTGCAGAGCAATTTGAAGAGAAATACATTTTCCCTGAGGTTTCAACTATGTTTATCTCTCTTTTTCTCTTTTCCTTTTCTACTCTCTACCCCCTCCATCCCTATCTCTATATTTCTGCCTGATGACAGCTTGATTATGCAGAAACTGTAGGAAAGACGAGAGGTTGGGAATAAATTGATATTAATAACTGTGATTTGGCTGGCAGCATCTTGCCCAGCTATTTTCACATTTTGTTTATATTTGTGACATCATTCAGAAAAATGAACACTTGCTGACTTGAAGAGAAAGGGGAATTCAAGGATAAAATTGCAGTTATGCATGATAATCAAGGCTAATTTTCGCAGCAGTTCACATTTGAACAATGATTTAAATGAATATGTACCACTAGGGGATTGACTTAGAATGGGGTTCACTGACATGTTACTCATTCGAATAGATGTACAAAGGTAGCCAATTGAAGGAAGCTTGACTCTTGATCCCTATTAAAATGAACAATTACATGATAGAGCAGTATCGTTCAGCTAGGCTATAGTTTACTGGCATTTGAACCAGACAAGTGATTTGTCTGGTGGCTCCTGGTGTGTGCTAGAGGAGCTGAAATTGAAGAAGTCACAACATAATTCCATACGGCAAGTGGGAGATGACAGAAATGTACAGACATTTCTGACCTTAAACACTATGATCTGTTCTTGTCTGAATGTCTGCTCTGGCTTGCTCTTCTCCATTGTACATATCTAGCCAATATGATGCATCATTATGTGTAGCTGAGCTTTACTACACCATGCCAGCTATTCTCAATGATACACACGAAGGCGGCTTCAAACATGCACATATTGGCACACGAGCGGCAACTAATGGCAATGACAAAGAGACAGATTTCACACATAAACACAGGTGTCAAGCTGTATGAAACAGTAAGGCTAATAATAAAACATGAAATCATACGAACAAAAGCCAAAACAAAACCTCACCAGGCAGGGCCTCAACACTGAGGCAAACAGGAGCTTTGGGCACGGCAGGTAATTAAGAAAACAAATGAGTTTAACAGCATGCTCCATTTTCAAGGCATTTCACTTAATTTTAGCAAGTGCGCAGTCTTAAATAGGAATCACTAATACACACACACACATAAAAAAAGAAACACAACTGGGGCTGCAGCACACATGCACGCATTCACAAACGCTGGCAGGAACACATACAGTATGGGCACAGCAGAATGTAAATGAGCAGATAAGATGATAAACACAGGGAGAACAGAGGCGTCATTAATCTTTGAGGAGATGAGGTGTAGTAATTAAGGCTGCTGACACATGGCAGACTCCCACAGGGAGGCTGTGACAGAGTCAGACAGGGGAACAGCGAGCCTCTCTACCCGTGCCCAGCACCCTCTTAGTGGGGTGCTGAGGTGAACCTTCACTGTCTGGCAGAATGACTTGGCTCTCCTCGTCCTCCCATATTCCTAATAAGTATTTGGATTTCTGTAATCCTTTTCCATAACCTTTTCTTTCCACATTCTTCCTCCTCTTGTGAACTTTGCAATTATTCAGAAACAACAACACTCTAATCTCTTTAAAAATGTACAAACAAACCCCATGCCTGTGCTATGAGGCACTAATGTAGCGCACACAGCAATAAAACAACCAATGACCTTTGAAGAATCGCATAATAAAGAAATAAAGTTCTTGCAAAGACAAACCCTGAAGCAATGAAAAGGTGCATTACTTATGTGCACTGTGCAAAAGTTGTACACATACTTTATATATTTAACTGATCAATATAGCTAGTTGCACATATTATATGTAAAACCATTCTCACTTTACTTTTAATGCTTCATGCATAGTACTATACTTCTCAGTAACTGGACTATTTGAGGGGGGAAACTCTTAAGAGCCTTATCTCAGCTTGAATGAGAACAAATTGGCTGAAAGAATTGACATTCTGTGGAATGATCCGTACTGTAGCTCCCCACTCTCTCCAGCCATGAATATTCATATAGTAAGAAATACCTCCCACTGTATATCAAATAAAGGCAACACTTACACACCTGTCATTGCCACTCAAACTTTTGTCACAGGCTTTTCAAATTGAAGCACACATGAATACATTTCCAGAATCAGATCCATTGCATACATACTCACTTTGATTAATATATTTATAGACTCTTTGAATAATATTTTTGAGACTGCCCAATTTGGCTTATCAACCACATTAGGGGAAAAAAAAGAAAAGAAAATGAATATCACACAGCATTTTTTTCTGTTCTTGTTGACTGAGACAACAAATGTAAAAATGAAAAAAAAAATCTAAGCTCAACTAGGTCCTAATAATAAATACTAAATCCATTAATTTGGCTTTTATGTTTTTTGTACATAAGTTGTTTACAAATGTGAACTTTTAAGTAAAAGATCAAGCTCCAAAGTCACTGTGTTATGCAACAATCAGTGATTTATTTAATTATTTTACACTCTTGCATTTTTTCTTATTGATAATGAGATGGACTTTTGTGCTGGCATTTTTAAAGGCTTTATTTACGCATGTAAAAGTTTCTAAAGTGCAAATTTGTGTTGGCAATATTACCACACAACTGAGTAAGATGTTATACATACACTACCATTCAAAAGTTTGGGGTCACCCAGGCAATTTCATGTTTTTCATGAAAACTCACACTTTTATTCATGTGCTAACATAATTGCACAAGGATTTTCGAATCATCAATTAGATTTTCATCACCATTAGCTAACACAGTGTAGCATTAGAACACAGGAGTGATGGTTGCTGGAAATGTTCCTCTGTACCTCTATATAGATATTCCATTAAAAATCCATCATTTCCAGCTAGAATAGTCATTTACCACATTAACAATGTCTACTGTTTTTCTGAGTCATTTAATTTTATCTTCATTTTTTTTAAATGCTTTTCTTTCAAAAATAAGGTAATTTCTAAGTGACCCCATACTTTTGAACAGTAGTATATATGTGATGAAAAATTATGAGTATTAAAATACAAGGATAACAATAAATCTGCAATAATCAGGATTGTAGAACACATTCCAATTTGCACCATTCTACAGTATGTTACGTTATAATAACTATAAAATCTTTAGTATAAACACAAACAGAACTGCAGAGAACAGTGTGGCACTGATCTTTATTATATCAGACCATTTTTTGAGTCTGGCTGGAGCAATACTATTAACAAAATGAAAGAGCAAAATTCTAGCAATATTACAATTATCATAAGTGCAAAAATGCGTCACTCCTACAAATATATGGGTCTGTCAGTGGTCAGGGGGTCTCAAGGTGATTTGAGCTATCACTGAGTAATGCAGGGCAAATTAACATAGTTTGAAAAACAGATTTGACTACTGAACACTGTTTTCACTGGGCACTTGTGACTGACATATGAAATTTGATTTGCACTTCTTGTAAACTAAACAAGTGTGACTTGCTTGTTATTCACTGGATAAATGCACACAGTGCCAACCCAGCATCAAAAGTGCCTGCTGGAGTCCACTCAAACAGCGGAAATAATCTGCATGTTTTTACTGGCGCTACTGTGTGTTGATTGGCAAATGCTTTGCTTGAGTTATTCAGTGATGTTTGCTTGTCAGCATAGGAAATGTTGCATTTTTTTGTTGTTGTATTATCAAACTCGACAAAACAAAAACAGTCTGGCTTTGTGGAGGTGGACTGCAACAGAAACATTTCAAATTCCCCTCGGCTCAGGCTGCTTCTACTCCATATCACCCTCGCACTGAGGTGTATGAATTAGATCTAATGGCACATTTATGTCCTAAATATGTTAAAGCTTTTATCTGGTTATCATCAAATGGGGCCTTACTTCCTAGTTTTTTGGCATAAGGAGGATTAATTGTATTCATTTTGCCTCGAAATCTGGAGAATGTTATTAACACCATCGTTTTCTCTCACCTAGATGACTTGACAGTAGTCAGTCCTCTGATTCATGTCTGGATCATGTTCAAAACGTCTGTGCTCAGGGTGTCACTGCACTCTGGTGAGGGCAAGAATGGATTTCAGCACCTCATTGTTTGTTTATATGGCACTTAATGCCACGGCTCTGTCGTCTCAAGCCTTTTAACCCTTCAAACCTCCTCCACGTCCCTGAGGTCATCTGACCTAAGGCTGTTGGCTGTTGCGTGTCGAAACTGACACACAAGGGAGATCATGACTTTGCTGTTATGCCTAGACTGTGGAACAGCCTCCCGCTAAATATCAGGAGTGCTCTCTGAAGATTTCTCCGTGTGAAATCGCAGTGGAAGTCGTGCTTGAGGGACTTCACAACTCACTCACACTTTTATCCAAGATCTTGTCAACTTGACCTGGCATTTGCTAATTAGACAGAAAGGCGATGCTTAATGATGCTGATGTTTAATATGAGAACTTTTGAACTTTGTCTGGTTTATTCTTGGTATAAAACTGCAGGCACATTTCACAACCTCCAACGTCAACTGAAGTAACATTAACAGATACTTTTACAGACAAAAACACTACCTCGGTTCTCTGTTGTTTAATATTAATTTGTATTTAACATGTCTCTAAACTCAGAGGGAGGCAGAAAGCAGCTTATGTAGAAACCAGAGAAGATTTTGTACACAATTACCTGGATGTCTGTGTAGTTTCTCATTCATCCAGGTCATGGTTATCCAAAGTTGTTTAAATCAATCCAACTGGATTTTAAGTCCAGCTGGATTGATTTAAACAACTTTGAATTACCTGGATCTGCCCTCTGCATACATCAGTCCATCAACCCATAATGGGAACAACAGAAGCCTTTTCTAGGAAGTGCACAATACAGTCATGTATTGTATATGACTGTATATACATCCCATGGAAATTCTTGGCCTTTTTGATGTATTTGGAGAAGCAAACATTAGACCCTCTTTGAAACAGTGCCTATATATAAAGGTGAAATACTTAAACGAATGACACGTACAATTGACATTTTGCAGTCATTTCAATAATGTAAAAAAAAAAAAAGCAAAGATCAATCTCACTGAAAAGGTAAGTACATTTAGATCTACATTTATCACAGCTCCATATCTATAAAATCAGAGGCAGGTGACAATGATAAGAACCTTAGGAAATGACAGATGGAACTTGTGAGTTTCTTATTACTCACTTTAGAAAGAAAAAAGGGCTGGGTGCCTCTGAGTCTGGCTAGAGATTTAAAAAAAATCTCTAGATTAGGTGAAATAAATCATTCCACCTCAAGAAAAAAAAATCATCTACAAGTGGCCTGGATTTCAAATGACTGCCACTTTGTTCGGGGCTCGCCACCTAAGCAAATCTAGCCGCAGAGCAGGCTGTTTGGTTCAAAAAGAAATCTCCAAGGCCCAGAACTAAAATGTCCTCACAGGATCTTCAGGTAACTCTTGCAACTGTTGCTGTAAAAATGTGTGCGAGAATGAGAAAGAGATTGCACAGATCTCACCTGTATGGGAGGCATGCCAGGAATAAGCCTTTAACAGCCAGTTAAAAAAAAGAACATTGGAGCCAAACTACAGCTTGCCAATGAACACATAAGTATAGATTTTTGAAATAATGAGCAAGCCAAAGGCGGAACTTTCGACAGGATACGCAACAAACTAGCAAATCCATCCAAGAACTGGTCAAGAAGAAGAAATGGATGGTAATGGATTGGTGAGAGTCCAGATTTGAATCCCATTAAAATGCCCATGTGGGGGATTCGAAACAGGCAGTACATGCAAGAAAATCTTGAAACATCTTGCAATTGAAGGTATTTTGCATGTATGAGCGGTTAAAAATCTCAGCATCTTGAGTTTGGAGGATATTTATACAAAATACCAACAGCTGAACATTGAACAAATGCTTGACAAAGCTAATATTTCTTGTGATGCTGTTCCAAGTATCACCTTTGTCTGTAGACACTGCAACAAAGAGAATCAAGTACTTGCTCTTCAAAATATATCAAAAAGCTCACAGTTTGCATTGGATGTACCAACTTAATTCCGCATGACTTTCTATTAAAAAGACAAAAGGTTTTTTTCCAGAAGTGTGGAATGAACACACAAAGCACTAATTAATTTAAGATTTATGAAAAAATAACTGAACTACATACAACTTAACAGAACATACAGAACTTAATGTTACCATGTCACTAACAAGCCATTTTCTTCTCACTACTATCCAGTTTACCCGGCATGAATGATCTGAACTTGCAGATGTAGGAGAACGCGCTGAACTGCAGACACTGTGGAAACCACAATGTGCTGTCTAATGAGAACAGACCTACCGTCCCACTAAACATGTCACAATCCCCCTGCCCCACGTCACTAGTTTCATGCTCAGAGAAATCCAATCTATCATAATTACATGGATGTCTGCCTATATTGATCACATGTTAGTCAGGCAAGACTGACAGTGAGCAGCGAAATTAAAATAGATGTGTGAGTACCAGGCATGAGCTAAGGGACTTCTACTCCACTTTGGCTGAGCAGCTCACAGATCTACAAGCCTTTAAGTGTCACTTTGATAGATCTCTTTCCCTCTCTCTCTCTCTCGCGCTCTCTTGCACATACATGCTTCCGCTGCTACATGTAACCTGGCATATAGTGTATACATGGTAAATATGGGTATTGTAGAAACGAAGTTGCGCATGTAAATCCAGTGCAGTTTAACAGCACTGCTTGGGTTTAAAACCAGAGCAGCTGAAGACAAATTAAATGCTCGAGCAGTCGTGTTTGAAAGCTGGGAATTATTCGTTGCAACATAACCACTAAGTTGCATATGCTGCAGGGAGTGACGGCTACACCCACACACCAACACCAGACTATTATCTGGGATAGTACCCCTCACCATTATGCTGCCAGATTCTTTACCAATTTAAAAATAACACAAGCATGCGCATCACTGTAATTCTTTTTGTCACATTGTTTTCATCCTTTTCCTAATCATCCAATTCATCATGATCCCCAGTCTGAACTAGTCTTTTTTTTTTTCTTTTTTGCCAAACTCATGCAACACATGCATCCCTCTGGTTAGTTCTGACAATAGCCAGAGCAGATTTTGCTGTATTTTTTGGATTTTAATTCACTTGCACTCTCCATTTCCATCTCATACTTGCTCCCTTCCATCATACCTCCCACCTAATTTCTCCACTGAAGGTGTCAGAGTGACTCCATCATTCTCTGTGGAACAGCTGAAATCTTAATGGTCCCTAATGATAGGCTCAAAAAGAGCAACGGGACAGCTGCACACTGATGGGAGAGAGATGAGTGAAGAGAGGAAGAAAACTGATAGATGGGCTTGTGAAGACGGGGTGAGAAAACACAGTGGAGGGAACGAAAGGCTGGAAAGAATGTGTTGATGGGACTGAAGTGAATGTGAAGGAGGAGATGAGATAGAGGTAAGGGAGGGAAGATTGGCAAAGGGAATTGGCATAAGCTTGGGTGAGAGGTGCAGTAATTGGTGCAGCAAAGACAAATAGAAACAGACAGGGGTGATTGAGAGACAGTGATAAAGAGATACTGTAGATACCAAAAAAACAAGACACCTACGAAGTGTCTCAATGACCCGTGAAACGATCTAAAGGCTGGAAAAATTGAGCTTTTTACAGGTCAGATAAAGTCATGTTTGGCTTTAGTGCTACTTTAACAGCAGACAGGAGATGGGACCATTGGGTGTCCAAGTTGTTCCCCAAGTGTTAGTGTGTTACCATACAAAAAATGCAGACAGGCAACAATCACCTGGCCACTAGTCTGACTCACCGGATGCAGACTTTAGGTATAAGTCTGACATTTCCTCTGTGCATTTCACACAGCTTTCTATTTCCGTTTTGATGTCTGTGTAGAACAATTTTCCAAAACCCCTTCACTACAGAAAAACAACAACCACCTACACTGAAAATGTCATGTTTTGCAATAAGGCAGCCCTGCTTGGTTATGTTTTCATGTGGAATTATCCAATTGAATGACAGCACTCACCTCCTTGCATGCAAATGTTCCACCAAAACGATTCCCCTATCACTAATCTGCAAGGGGATTATTGCTTCATTCTGGACTTAGAAGTACCCAAAACAAGTGTGATTGGTTTAAAGTAATAAAAAAAAAAAAAACAGCCAGTGTTTTTTCTCCTGTGGCAGAATTATAATGAGGTGCAATCAGAGCATTCTCCTGCACTAACACAGTGATCTGGCTATGTGAGACCAGCAAGCCAGCCAGGGCAGGTTCATGACACCCAGCTTCCCCCTCCCCAGCAGCATACTGATGGCTGAGGGAGAAAAACAAAGTGTAAATGCCCCAGGTGTATGCGTGATCACACGTTGCATGCTGGCCAAAGCACACGCACACACACACACACACACACACACACACACACACACACACACGCACTTTGTTTCTGAGCATGTGCACGCACACAGATGAGGAGAACTAAACAAATTTGTGTATTCAACATCTGTCAGACATCATCTCAGCAGGGAGGACAGCAGGACAGAGAGAGTAAAAATAAGAAAGAGACAAGAGGAGGAGGGAGGGAGTAAGAAAGTGCAGTATCACTTGTCTCTGTCCATCCTTCATCTCCCAGTTACCAATGAACAGTGGCTTATTTAATATGGGAGTCACACACAGACATAGCCAGAGAGGGAACAGGGACAAAGAATAAGGGCCTATTTTTTGAAATTGCTACTTGGTAGGGGTAAGCGTTCCACACATAAGATTTTAGAGCTAGATATCCTGAAAAAATAGGAGGCTGAGAATTAGAAAAATAGAGAACAGGAGGGACTTGAAAAAAGTTTAAAAAAAAAAAGAATGGATATAAAAAGAAAAGTCTGTGGATTCAGTACTCATATTTTTTTCCTCTCTCTGGATAAAGCTGACATGATCTGGATCGATACGAGGTCATTTGAATACAGAACGGTTTGTTCAAAAGGTCCGCACGTGAACCCACACATTCCTACAGAGGGAGGATAACGAAAACATTTTCGGATGATGTAAAATCTAGCCAAGTTTAGTCACACACCCTTAGACACACACACGCAGTGAAAAAGGTGAGAGAGTGAATAAAAGACAGTGCAGGCAGAAAAAAATGGCCCTCTGACAAATTCAATTTGCAAGGGCTAGAGCCAGTGCATGCAGACAGGCCTACATTAGTATTACTCATATGATAGAGCAGCCCATCCATCACACACACATACAAGAGAATGGAGAAGGGAGGAGAGGAGATGAGAGGGAGAAGGGGGAGGTAGACAATAATAAAGGCGAGAACAATGTATCTAAATAGCATCTACCAACGACTGCACAGTGATTTTATGTCTGTTGTGAATCCAGTTTTCTTTAATCTGTAGTTTTACTGCGCTGTCTTTGTATGTGTGCAAATACACGGGTGTGTGTGTATGCATGTGACGGAGCGTGTTTGTTACCACTGACCTCAGGGGGAAAGCAAGATTATTAGAGCTATTGTTTTGTGAAGGACAAAGCCGAAGGTTGCAATACAGTGCAGCTTCCCATCCCATCAGGAGAAGCCAGTGACGTTACAAGCAGGGATGGATGCATTTTACTGTATATTGCCATGTAGGTCACAATTCCCCTGACAAGCTTTCCTCTCGTTCTCCTTCTCTCCTTCACACAGTAGGTCTCAGTCATAACTCGGATTACAAAAGAGGAGAAAAATGTGCTCCTCCAACTGTGGACCCAAAAATTTAACGTGAGGTAATTGTCTTCAAGTGACTTGCACCGGCTGAAATATTGCTATTTTTTGAGGGGAAGTTGTAAAGTATTCATTTAAACCTTAACAACAGTTGAAGCCGACCTTTCACGGACCTTTGTGTGTTTGTGCAACAGGAGAACACATACAAACAAAGGCCAGTTCTTAATAAATAAAGACAATAGAACAAACATTAAACTCAAAGTGCACTCAGAGTGCAGATATCCGCCAAGGCCAACGTCCCATCTCGTAATTTTAAAGAAAGTGATGCAGATAAAAATATAATGCGCTCTTCCTTTGTCCACACTCTCTATTAAGCTTGAAATCTGGCTTGGTGGTTTTTTGTGTAATCTTGCTAACAGACAGACAATTCAATGCAAACACAATCTCCTTGGCAGAGGTAACAAAACAGAACATTATTCTACTACTTTGATATCCTTTAATTTAGTGCCCATTTTAAATGAAGGCCAGATTCCATCTGCAGCGGAGATGAACAATGGAAGAATTTACAAAACGTTATATTTCTTTCATCTTTTTTTCCCTTCACCTCCCTCGCTCCTGTACTTACATTCCCATGATGATGTACGCCAACGTCACGGTTACCTACGCTCTACTTCACAGCAAGCACACAGCAGAAATCTCATCATGTGCGGCTCAGGAGCGTCTGCATTTGTATATTTGCATGTATTTACCCATGCATGTGTGAGTAAATGATTTCTTGACCCCTGGCCTATTTTTCCATTTTTCCCTCATGTGTCCTCAAACGCTCCCTTCCCATCTACTTCTTCTCAGTCTGCAATATTTTTATAATCAGTTTGCCAGGAAGTATCTTAAATAAACATTCCCCAAAGTGTGTCACACCATTGCAAGTTGCCTGCGTGCATAATTAATGAATGGATGTTGCAGTGATGTTCAGGGAGAGAGAAAATAAGCTTTAAAAAAAATGTGATGTTCTTCACTGTATGCTGTTGTGATTCTACTGCAGCTCAACGCATACCCATGCAGACACACACGTCCCAAGAGGTAAAATTGCCTGGACACCCCAATGTTAAGGTCACCCTCAAAGTTCAAAAACCATCACTTTGTTTCTAAACCAGTCTTCAAATGAATCCTGATAGAAGTCACTAATGCAATCAACCTTTTAGCCTCAATCCCAAACCTCCATTCTCCATGCAGGGCAATGTGGGCTCTGATGGGGCAGAGGACAGTAACATCCCCCCTTAACGATTCATGAGACGGCACAAAGATAAAAATCAATAGAAAAACCATGTACGAGCCCATGCACCCTTGGTCTGTTATAGTTGAGGACAATTGTTTGACTTTCGATCATTTTTCCACCCTTAACACTTTCCTTAACCTCAACTGCTAAATGCTTTCTCCTCAACCTATCTCTAACCCTATCAGACTGCTTGCCTCTTTTTTTTTTCTTTTTTCTTTTACATCAAAGCCTGGTAAATGCTTGCTCACAAGTGCCAATTTCTGGGTTCTTTGATCTTGAAGTGTCACAGAATGCTCCGGACCCACCAAGATGGAGCACATGCGGTGCAGGCCCAAACACACATGCACAAATATCTGTCTGTTCGGAGCCATCGCTCTGTTTGAATGGAGCGTTTATTGGCTCTGGCTTGGTGCACAGTAAATCCTCCCGAGAGACTCCCTGCCCCCTTCAGGTCAAACTCATATCAGCGCTTTGTTTGATCTTAGGTCTGTTCAAAAGAAATTGGGAAACCGGCACCGCTTGTGATGTGATATTGATATAAGGGCACTTCACAGGTGCAGGCTGTTTTTTTTTTTTTAATTTTATTTAAAACTAAAATTCTCGAGAGCCAAATTAAATGAAAGCCAAATTTGAATGGCTCTGAGTTTTAAGGACATCAAAACATCAGGAGCTCATAGAACACACAGAGTAATAACACACACAAAGCCAGATGATACTATACATCTACTTCTGCAAATCAGCTGGGTTCAGTCAATTCTGTTCTTCGGTGTCAGATCCTATCCAATCCTCCAAGAGTTTTAAAGTGTTTGCGTAACAGACGTGCATTTAAAAGAGAGAGATAAAGCAGAACAATCTGCAACATTCTGTGTGTGCATGACTGTGTGTTTCTCATTACTATGCCCGTGTGCCAGCGAGTCCCAGAATGATCTAATATAGAGGCCGAACTCTCAATTTGTGGTGTTTCTCAAACTTATATTTAACTGCAACAAAGCCAAGACCCCAGACCACAGTTTCCACCCACTCAATCTAACTCCTTTTTACATCCACCAAAGGGCTCCCCTTTTATCTCCATCAACTCATCTGGGACACGTGTGGACCATTCTGGAAAATAAACGAATAGAAAAATAGACTGTGTAACCTGTTCCTATCTGCTCTGGTAAACAATAATTTTATATCCAAAGATATAAAATCACAATGACTGTATATCCAAGGAAATGAAGCCGCCAGTTTTTTATATATATATATATATATATATATATATATATATATGTGTGTGTGTGTGTGTGTGTGTGTGTGTGTGTGTGTGTGTGTGTTTTTACAACAACCTGCAGAGTAAAAAATAGGAGCTAAACCAACCTGAAACCATGCTGCTCTGTGCTTCAGTTTAAGACAAACTCAAATTCACAGTGAATTAAGACTGTGGAAAATGTCATGTGTTCTACCTGATCTTTTAAAATTGCCTTGAGGACAAACAGAAACTGCTGAAGATGGAAAATGTGTGTGTGTGTGTGTGTGTGTGTGTGTGTGTGTGTGTGTGTGTGTGCGTGTGTCCCTGCAAAGACAACAGGTTACATCTTTTTTGTACCACCTTTAAATTCATTCCACTTTTTTTTCTTTTATGTTTGAAATGTAAAGAAAATGCCACATATAAAAGATGTGTTACTGGAATGCTTTCATGTTCCTGGTTTGCTGCCGTTTACAGTAAAGTTTCGGTGAAATGAATTAAGCTGAATGCTGTCAGGAGTGAGTTGGTCATTGTATAACTAACTGCTGTGGGGTTCAAATCCGTGACCTTTCAGAAACAGGACAGTCGCTCCAACGGCGCATCATAACTCAAACGTGTCATGACTCAAACGCGTGCCCTCCGGTGCTCCCAGAGAAATGATAATACCCAGGTTTGTGTTGGCTGTTAGAGCAGCAAACACTGTCCTGCGGGTTTCTGAGCTCTGTTATTGCTGGCTGCTTCTCGTAGCTTGAGGTTAACCTCAGAGACACAATAACAGAAACGTGGCTATGTTCATACACGCTGTAGACACTTTCCTTCTCCTCGCTGTCTGCTTTTCAGTCTCTTTAGCCAAATCGCCCTCCACACAAACGCACAGTCTCCTTATCCACACACGCCTCACACTGATTCAATCACGGTGTGCAAATGCTCAAAGAAGCATGTGAAGGGAACGACGAGACTGCAAAGTGTGTGTTCATTAAGTGTGTGGAAGCATCACAATCCTTCTTGATTTACATACGGATTTAAGAGCAGCCCACTACACTTAATGAGCTGATTTCAATTTGCACACTGACATATGAGCTTGCTCAACTATTAAGGAAAATTCCGATTTTATTAAAACTGAGCGAATTTGAGTATGTTAGTCACTTTGATTTGGACTACATATGAGCTGAATTTATTGCTTTTTCCATCCGCTATGAGACAGTAAAAGGCCAAATCAGGAGGGTTGTGGGGTTTTTTTTGTTGTTTTTTTTTATTGAAACTGGCGCCTCAGTGTTTGCCTAGATTTGGGTCTATTTGATGTGTTTTTTGGTG